>NC_035178.2:20544929-20848529 GCF_001659605.2 Manihot esculenta | reverse complement strand
ATAACCAAGAAGGTTATTTTTTACCAGCTTCGACAACCGCACTGTCACTTATAAGCAACACGGACTGCCCTCAAGAAATAGTACTCTTAACCTCTCTCGCTCTCACATAAAATGTCTGTTTTGCCTTCCCCTCTTGCATCTTTTCTCTCACTAATGGGCCATTTATTGGTCTTGATTCTTTTCCAGCCTCTTTACCCTCAGACTCAATCCTTTTTCTCATTTTTTTCGCAGAACTCAAGCTCTCACTCCTCTGAAGAACAACACACAATCATACAAACATTAGCATCATACGGTTCATATGGAAACACATGAACCTGCATCACATACATAATATAACATTAATGCACATGCATAAAATCATGGCATTTCACATCATCATCAAGACAGGACTCTATATCCTATCCTAGTGGACATGATTTTTCCTATTGTGCTTGCCCTTCTATAACTCCTATGAGCCCAACACTCTCTAGGTCCGACCATGTGAACCTAGGGCTCTGATACCAATCTGTAACGACTCGAAAACCGGACCGCTACCGGCGCTAGAATCCAGATCGGCTTAAGGCCGCCGGGACCCGTAGCAAGCCTGACATACATACTGTACAACTGGTATAATCCCATACATGATCAAACATTCCATAAAAACTTTAAAACATTTACTATACCAAGCTTGACCTGAACATACAACATACTATAAACATATAACCCACACCAGAGCCCTCATCAAATGCCCTAGTGTGGTCCACATTACATATGTGAAGCCTGGTTTCTCATATCAATAATAAAATATAACATACATCATGTACAAAAAGGGATTAACCAGACCTTAGGGCCAAGCACAATACTAATCCATAAACATAACTCTACCATACGCTACATTTCATTACATTACATTACATTATCTTACAATGCATTATATCAATTTACATTACATGTCCACGCTAACATGCTAATCTATTACATAAACATAGCCTTTACCCATGACATCTTCTTGGACTACCTCAGACCTGCAAACCTAGGGGTTAGGGAGAGGGGTGAGCTAAAAAGCCCAGTGAGCAGAACAGGGAAAAACAGTTTAATAAATCATATGCTATCATGGAATGCGTCACATCACAAACATTTCACATCACGGATGGACATGACCACCAAAACTCCCTTTGTTTGTGCCCGGCCCTTGAAGGAGCTCCTCAGGACTTCTGTAACATATCATTGTGCCCGGCTCTCGAAGGGGCTCCTCAGGACTTTTGTAACATAACATATCTAGGGCTATTGAGGTCGCCTTGGTCCATCCACATCAATAACAAATTATGCAATGGAACATCTTCGTGAAATCTAATGCAACAGCCTAATGCATATACATGGTAGTCATGATGCGTGAACATGCTTAAAACATTTGATTAGTTAGTTCTACTCACCTCTGGCAGACGCTAGACTGACTCTGCAATAGCTAACACTGCTGGCCTCCTCGGTTCCTCGGGTCCGATCCTACACAGGTGGACTCAAATGAGGAACCAAACACACTCGAATAGGACTCTAAACAACTCCCCAAAAACCCCCTAAAACATCTTAAAACAATCATAGAAATCATGCAAAGGAAGGCTGAACAGGGCACTTTCGGCGGCAGGTTCGGCGGCCGAAAGTCCCTCCAGAGCCGAAACTCAGCTACTTTCGGCAGCACCTTCGGCGGCCGAAAGTGGTTCTAGAGCCGAAACTCGTGCATGTTCGACAGCACCTTCGGCGGCCGAAACTCCCCTCCAGAGCTGAAAGTCCAACTTTCGGGGGCAGGGTTCGGCAGCCAAAAGCGTGCCTCCACAGGCAGGTTCGGCGGCCGAAAGTCCCTTCGGCGGCCGAACCTGAGCTCTTCCAGAATGGTAGAACTCAGCCTCCTCATGCACAAACAGCCTCCAAACCTTCCAAAACAACCTAAAACCTCACATGCTCTCTCCCAAACATGCATACACACTCCTTCATGCATATAGGGCATAAACTAACTTAAACTCCCAACATAACAGCACATAAACATACATTGAGCATAAAACTCACATAAACCTTAACATGCACATTTACCCACACACAAGCATCAAAACTCCTTAAAACTTACTTAAAACAAAGAAAAGGGTGTGGATTTACCCTTACCTGTTGAAGATCGAGGGTTGGTGCGATCCCTAACTTGGAGATGGGAGAAAACAACTCCTTGGATCTCCAAGCTCCCAAAACTTGATCAAAGCTTAGAACTCTTGAAAACAAAGACACAACTCATAAAAACTTGAAAGATTTGAAGAAAAAGCATGAAAACAACCAAAGGAGGACATGAACTCACCCTAGCTCGAGAATGGGGAGAAAACTCACCCATTTTCGGTCTGAGGACCTTTTATAGGTGGCCGGTCAACCACCTTCGGTGGCCAAAGCTGCTTCCAAAACCTCACCACGTTCGGCGGCCGAACATGGGGTTCGGCGGCCGAAAGAAAGCCATTTTCGGAAGCCTAACGTGCCCTCTAAACTATCCCATGTTTGGCGTCCGAACTTGAGGTTCGGCGGCCGAACCTGGAAATGCTCTCCTTGGTCTTTTCTTTTCAAAACTCAATTTCTTTTGCATTAAAACCATAAAATCATGTGAAAACATTTTAGAAAACACATTTTACCCTTCTAGAAGGCTCTGGCATCTTTGAATTCTAGATTTCGATGCCAGGTTCTAGCTGGGTATTACATTCTTCCCCCCTTTAAGAACATTCGTCCCCGAATATTCAAATAACAAACAAACAAGAAAGCAAGGAGACAAAGCCTAAAAATTTCTCCTAAAAGAGATACGGGTCCTGCTGGAGTATGAACTCTCGGGTCTCACAAGCACACTTTTCCATTAGGTGGTGATTTCAAAGGGCTATCACCATCGGGATTCCTTGTTCCTTAGCTACCTAACTTGTGTGTCTATGATCCGCACTGGATGCTCAACATAGGTCAGACTCCCTGAGATCTCCACCTCTGGTTCTTTAAGAACCTCATTTGGATCTGACACGAACTTCTATAACACAGGAACATGGAAATCCGAATGGATTTTCTCCATTGAAGCAGGTAACTAGCTGATAAGATACATCCCCAATCCTTTGCAGGACTTCAAAGGGTTCGACGTATCTTGGAGCTACTTTACCGTTCGACCCATAACGAATCACCTCTTTACTGGAGACACCATAAGCAATACCCCAACCTTCTCCTGAACTCCACAAGCTTCCACTGCGCACTCTGATCCTTTCTCTTCTCCCTTCTTGTCTACTAAACTGACTTCTTCTCTAACCCTCAACAGGTAGTACTCGGATCTTAGATCCACTTTGGAAAACAACCGGCTCCTACGAGCTGGTCTAATAGATCACAAATCCGAGGTAGGCGATACCTGTTCTTGGTAGCAACCTTGTCAAACTGCCCGAAGTCGACACAGGGTCTCAAGGATCTATCCTGCTTTTCCCACAACAACACTGGAGCAATCCAGGGTGAGGTACTAGGTCGGATAAAACCCTTGTCTACCAAGCTCTTGCAACTGCTCCTTCAACTTCTACAACTCTGCATGTGCCATCCTATAGGGAAAGATAGAGATGAACCTGATTCTTGGCATCACTTCTATGTCCAAATTCTATGTCCCGAGCAGGTGGTAAACCTGACAGCTTGCCTGGGAAGACATCTAAGAACTCTCTCTCAACAACAGACACGGAGGATGGTTCCCTGACCTGACTGCTAAACTCTCAACAAGAGCTAGAACCCTCTGACAACCCCTCCTATGCACCCTACGAGCCTGACAGGCTGACATCAAACCTATAGGCATCCCTACACTGTCCCCTCAACAGACTACCTCTGACCCATCCTGAACTCTGAACTTGACTACCTTGTCTCTGCAGACCCAGGTAGTACCACGAGTAGAAAACCCAATCCATCCCTAGAATGACGTCCAGACAGTCAAGTCTAGGACCTCAAGGTCGGGTGGAAGGCATCTACCCTCAACTGACACTAAACTGAACCAGCAGACTGACTCTACCACAGATGGATCACACTTGAGTCCACTGACCCAAAGAGGACACTCTAGCCCAGAAGTTATCAACTCAACCTCTCGACGGCTCCTAGAGCAACTAAAGAAAGAGAAACATCAGGGTTCATAAAAACATACACATCAGAACATTCAAAAATGAGCGTACCTGACACCACCGTGTTCGATGTGTTTGCCTCCTGCTGAGCTTGGGTGAAGATCCGAGCTGGAGCTGACGGACCTTCTCTGCGGGAACCTTCAGAAGAAAAGGCTGACCCTCTCCCTTTGTCTCGACCACTGCCCTGAGACATGGCTGGAGCTACTGGCAGGGCCGCTCTACCTGGAGTTGTCCGCTGGGACTGTGCCAACCAGGGCGCAATGGGACACTCACGTACCATGTGCCCTTCCTGACCGCATCTAAAACATGCTGTCGTCCCAATCAGACAGACTCCCTTGTGCGGCCTTCCACACCTCAAGCATCTTGAACTGCCTGAGCCAGAGCTTGAGCCACTACCAAAACCCAGACTGGACTTCAACCGATTCCAAAACTTGTTCTTCTTCGATCTTTTGAGGCCTCTGCCTCCCTTTTTAGTGGTGTTCCCCCACTTTTTACTTATCGTGGCAGCTGTACTCTGGGTAGAGGGATCAATTCCCCCTGAACCTGAGATTCTGGAATCCTGAGTCTGAGCGTCTTCTTGAGACTCTCCCATGCCTTCTTCAAACATGCTCACATCCAGATCTCCATCTCTCCTCTGAACATCCATCTCTACTTCTCTCGCATCAGCTGACATTCTCCTTAGATCCATTCCTTCTCTGCTTACATCAAAAGACCTTCCAGGATCCCTTGATGTTCTCCATCTGCCGACTCTACACGGCTGCGCTCTTGGCAGAGCAGGGGGAAAGGTATCCATACCTTTCCTCTCAGACGAAACTCCAGTCGATTCCACAGATCGACGAGTACCTCGCATCCTAGCTCCTCTGAAGAACAACACACAATCATACAAACATTAGCATCATACGGTTCATGTGGAAACACATGAACCTGCATCACATACATAACATAACATTAATGCACATGCATAAAATCATGGCATTTCACATCATCATCAAGACAGGACTCTATATCCTATCCTAGTGCACATGATTTTTCCTATTGTGCTTGCCCTTCTATAACTCCTATGAGCCCAACACTCTCTAGGTCCGACCATGTGAACCTAGGGCTCTGATACCAATCTGTAACGACCTGGAAACCAGACCGCTACCGGCGCTAGGATCCAGATCGGCTTAAGGCCGCCAGGACCCGTAGCAAGCCTGACATACATCCTGTACAACTGGTATAATCCCATACATGATCAAACATTCCATAAAAACTTTAAAACATTTACTATACCAAGCTTGACCTGAACATACAACATACTATAAACATATAACCCACACCAGAGCCCTCATCAAATGCCCTAGTGTGGTCCACATTACATATGTCAAGCCTGGTTTCTCATATCAACAATAAAAAATAACATACATCATGTACAAAAAGGGATTAACCAGACCTTAGGGCCAAGCACAATACTAATCCATAAACATAACTCTACCATACGCTACATTTCATTACATTACATTACATTATCTTACAATGCATTATATCAATTTACATTACATGTCCACGCTAACATGCTAATCTATTACATAAACAAAGCCTTTACCCTTGATGTCTTCCTAGACTACCTCAGACCTGCAAACCTGGGGGTTAGGGAGAGAGGTGAGCTAAAAAGCCCAGTGAGTAGAACAGAGAAAAAAAGTTTAATAAATCATATGCTATCATGGAATGCGTCACATCACAAACATTTCACATCACGGATGGACATGACCACCAAAACTCCCTCTGTTTGTGCCCGGCCCTCGAAGGAGCTCCTCAGGACTTCTGTAACATATCATGGTGCCCGGCCCTCGAAGGGGCTCCTCAGGTGATGCGGAACCCTATGGCACAAGCCTCAAACCCACACGCACAAGTAGATATGGAATCCAAAGATTTGATAAACCCACCTCCTATGGCACCCCACACTTAGAGAAGCTGAAACACCAATGATCGAAGGATTTAGATGAGAATCTGACAAACGCCACAACGAATAGTTGATAAGTAAGCCAGGATTCCTGGTGCAATTGATGAAAACAAATCCTCACTCTCACTCAAAGCAATACACGCCAAAGGCATGAAAAGAATTCTGAAATTTTGATTAAAAGCTGCCTCTTACAATTGTTTCTTATCCTTATATAGTAAGGAGAAAAACAAATAAAACCCTAAGACACTCTTCTTGGACCTGACTTAAACACATAAGGCCCAAGCCCAATCACACACTAAAATAACACATAAGTATTAAAACATAAGTCCAAAACATGGCCCAACACTCTAAAACTTAAAAGATAAAGTATGGCCAGAATACAAGCCCAAACAAAGCTAAAATAAAACAAGTGTTAAATAATAAAAATATAGCAAGCCCATCATAACAAAGCTGAATCTTCACAAAAGCCTTACTTGATCTTCACTTTAGGCTTCCCTTTGTGTAGTTTTAGCCCATAGGTTTGATTAGGCTCCCTAAGCCTATGATTGCAAGTGTTGCACCAAATCTGTCCCATATGAGTTGAAGCATGCTCCAAATATATATGGATCATATGAATATGATTTTGAACTCCTTTTAGATCCATTTGAATGACATAAGTTTGCTCCACACCATTGTTAGAAATTTGCCCTATTGGATCCGTATCTTCTTTAGAAAAGATTCGTCCTCGAATCTTGCTGATATTTATGTCAAAAAGGGAAGCTTTAGGAACCCATGTATCTTCAAAGACCTCCTTTTGAATAGGTGGAAATAGGATAAAACTTTCGTCATGAATGTTTTCATCAATAACCTGCACATCAAGAACAAATGAACTAGGCATAAAAATATTAGTCATAGAAAGATCTTGTGGATGTGACCCATTCTTCTCTACAACATCCAAAACAGTCTCATTCGCCTCCTCCACCTCATCAATCACGTGCTCCCCATGTCCCTCATCATTCACAACCTCTTCTATAAGTTCATTGATGGAATTCTCAATAACAACTACATTAGATTCATGCATTACAACTTCCTCTTCAATTTCAATCTCTATGGAAGTTGAGATTGGAACTTTAGCCTCTTCTTTCTCCTTTTCTTTCTCCACCTTCCATACTGGAACTAGTCTTGATTCTTTTCCAGCCTCTTTACCCTCAAACTCACTCTTTTCTCTCATCTTTTCTGCAGAATTCAAGCTCTCACTCCCCTTTGTGGCCAAGGCCGAAGCCTCCCTCTCCCTTTCCAGCATCTTTATTTGATCAACATATATCTCTTGAGGTGATAAAGGAGCAAGTATAACCTTCTGTTCTTCATGAGTGAAGGAGTACTTGTTATTGAACCCATCATGTTGCACCTTTCTATAATATTGCCACGGCCCACCCAACAACAAATGGCTTGCCTGCATAGGTACCACATCACACAATATCTCATCCTTGTACCTACCAATAGAAAATGGTATAACCACCTGGCGTGTAACCCTAACCTCACCACAATCATTCAACCATTGCAATCTGTATGGCTTAGGGTGTTCAATAGAAGCCAAGCTCAATTTCTCCACCATTTACACACTAGCCACATTTGTGCAACTACCTCCATCAATAATGAGAGTACACACTTTTCCATTAACCAAACACCTAGTGTGAAATATGTTTTCCCGTTGTTCTAGGCTTTCTTTCTTAACCTGCATATTCAGAGCACGCCTAGCAACAAGCATCTCACAATGTGCAGCAAGCAACACATTATTAACCAACACATCCGAATCATCACAGTCATTATTGCAATTAAGAGTTCTTTGAGGTATTCTTGTAGAAGTGGAAGCTTATGAGACATTCAAACTCTCCATAGTTTCAGTTAACCTCTTAAGAGTCTTATTGAGCCTTTGTAACTCACCACTGACTGACTTCTTAAAGAGCTTATAATCGTTACCCATATTCGATTCACTTTCATCAGTACGATCCACCACATTCTTGTCTTTACTCATTCTACCTTAAATCAACAAAGAACAAAGAGAACTAGCAACTATTGTGTTAGAAAGGAAAGCACTCAAGTGTCTGCACACTTACCACTCTTTTGCTGATTCTTCAATTGCACTTCAGAAACTAAGGTCAACCAACCAACCACAAGGTGCGTTTAATGAAATAAAGAAGAAAACCTAAAGAAAGAAGGAAGCGCGCAAAAACTAGAAAGAAGACACTGAAAATTTGGAAAGTAACACATGAACTAGGTTTTGTGCTACTTGAAAAATATCACCTAGAGTATAGACATAAGCAAACAATACTCCAGCAATGTAAAGGAAGTAAAAGCAAGCTTAAACCAAAAACGAAACTTTGAATTCAAATAAAAACGAATCTGGACAAAAGTTTGAATTTAATTCGCTTCAACGCAAATTAAATACGGATCTATTTAAATCTACCCAAAAAGGAAAGTATCAAAACCCCACAAATAGACTAAAAAAAAATATATCTCACTCAGTGCTGCATCATGGATGAAAATGGGCATTAAAAGATGGATTTGAAATAAAATCGATTTAGATGCAGTTGCCTTAAATGTGCACCTTAAGAAATAGGCAGATTTCTTTTTCTCCTAATCTGGATTCAACCCAATTCAAAATTCAAACTTGATTCCCATAAACTACAGCAATCAATTGAGATAGGTAAGGAAATATAGATGAAAAAAGAAGCATATCACAATTTCGGCCAGATAAAGGTAAATAAGGCAAAGGCGATTTTTTTTTTCGTTTTTTTTTTTGGATGTCGAATTTTGTTCCAAAAGAGATTATGTGATAATTTATCAAGAAGGTGCAGCCATGAATACAAAAGCTTTCACCGAAATCAATAACGAAGAAAAGAAAACTCAAAAAAATAACTCTAGATCCTGAGATAAATAAGAATTTACCTCACTTTGGCTTTGATACCAACTGACGCGGAACCCTATGGCACAAGCCCCAAACCCACACGCATAAGTAGATATGGAATTCAAAGATTTGATAAACCCAACTCCTATGGCACCCCGCACTTAGAGAAGCTGAAACACCAATGATCAAAGGATTTAGATGAGAATCTGACAAATGCCACAACGAATAGTCGATAAGTTAGCCAAGATTCTTGGTGCAATTGATGAAAGCAAATCCTCACTCTCACTCAAAGCAATACACGCCAAAGGCATGAAAAGAATTCTGAAAAGTTTGATTAAAAGCTGCCTCTTACAATTGTTTCTTATCCTTATATAGTAAGGAGAAAAACAAATAAAACCCTAAGACACTCTTCTTGGACCTGACTTAAACACATAAGGCCCAAGCCCAATCACATACTAAAATAACACATAAGTATTAAAACATAAGTCCAAAATATGGCCCAACACTCTAAAACTTAAAAGATAAAGTATGGCCAGAATACAAGCCCAAACAAAGCTAAAATAAAACAAGTGTTAAATAATAAAAATATAGCAAGCCCATCATAACAAAGCTGAATCTTCACAAAAGCCTTACTTAATCTTCACTTTAGGCTTCCCTTTGTGTAGTTTTAGCCCATAGGTTTGATTAGGCTCCCTAAGCCTATGATTGCAAGTGTTGCACTAAATCTGTCCCATAAGAGTTCAAGCACGCCCCAAATATATATGGATCATATGAATATGATTTTGAACTCCTTTTAGATCCATTTGAATGACATAAGTTTGCTCCACACCATTGTTAGAAATTTGCCCTATTGGATCCGTATCATCAGGACTTCTGTAACATAACATATCTAGGGCTATTGGGGTCGCTTTGGTCCATCCACATCAACAGCAAATTATGCAATGCAACATCTTCGTGAAATCTAATGCAACAGCCTCATACATATACATGGAAGTCATGATGCGTGAACATGCTTAAAACATTTGATTAGTTAGTTCTACTCACCTCTGGCGGATGCTGGACTGACTCTGCAACAGCTAACACTGCTGGCCTCCTTAGTTCCTTGGGTCCGATCCTATACAGGTGGACTCAAATGAGGGACCAAACACACTTGAACAGGACTCTAAACAACTCTCCAAAAACCCCCTAAAACATCTTAAAACAATCATAGAAATCATGCAAAGGAAGGCTGAATAGGGCACTTTCGGCGGCAGGTTCGGCGGCCGAAAGTCCCTCCAGAGCCGAAACTTAGCCACTTTCGGCAGCACCTTCAGCGGGCGAAAATGGTTCCAGAGCCGAAACTTGTGCATGTTCGGCGGCACCTTCGGCGGTCGAAACTCCCCTCCAGAGCCGAAAGTCCAACTTTCGGGGGCAGGGTTCGGCAACCAAAAGCGTGCCTCCACAGGCAGGTTCGGCGGCCGAACCTGAGCTCTTCCAGAATGGTGGAACTCAGCCTCCTCATGCACAAATAGCCTCCAAACCTTCCAAAACAACCTAAAACCTCACATGCTCTCTCCCAAACATTCATACCCACTCCCTCATGCATATAGGGCATAAACTAACTTAAACTCCCAACATAACTGTAATACCCGGCTAGACTCCAGTATTGGAATTCCTACCGTCCGGTGGAATCTCTGACGTCAAAAACCTCTAGAAGGGTACAACCATGTTTTCATAAAATGTTTTAATGTATTTTATGGTTTTAAGCAAGAAAGGAATTGAGTTTTGAATGAAAAAGACCAAGGAGGCATTTTTAGGTTCAGCCGCCGAACCTCAAGTTCGGCCGCCGAACATTGGATGGTTTAGGGGGGCAAGTTAGGCTTCCGAAAGTTTCAAAGGTTCGGCCGCCGAACCTCATATTCGGCCGTCGAACTTGCATGATTTTTGGAGGCACTTTAGGCTGCCGAAAGGTGGTCTGGCAGTCCCTATATAAGAGCTCCATGGCCGAAACGGGCGAGTTTTCTCCCCATTTTCGGCCACGGTGAATTCTTGCTCTCCTATGGTTCGTTTTTGATGTTTTTCCTCTGATCCTTCACGTTTTAACAAGCTTTAGGTTGATTTGAAGATATTTGAGCAAAAGAGCAAGTTTGGAAGCTTGGAGACTAAAGAGTTGGTTTCTTCCCATCTCCAAGCTAGGATCGTCTTTCCTCTCGTTATTCAAGAGGTAAGAGTAGATCCATAGTTCATTTCATGTTTTAAGCAAGTTTTATGAAGTTTCTTGGGGTAGAAATGCATGTGTAGGTTTATGATGAGTTTTTGGTTAAATGTGTGGTTATGAACAATGTATGTTGAATATGCATGTTTGATGTGTTTTGGTTGGGGTTTAAGTTAGTTTGAGACCCCTATGTGCTTGTTGGCTTGAGTTTGCATGTTGTAGACTAGGAAAATGCATGTGTGAATGAGTTGGGAGACTTTTGTGCATGTTGGAGCTGAGTTTCTGCCCTTTGGGAAGAACTCTGGTTCGGCAGCCGAAGGTTCTTTCGGCCGCCGAACTTGCCTGTGGTGGCATGTATCGGCTGCCGAACCCTGACCCCGAAAGAGGACTTTCGGCTCTGGAAGGGAGTTTTGGCCACCGAAGGTGCCGCCGAACATGCATGAGTTTTGTCTTTGGAGGGAACCTTCGGCCGCCGAAAGTGCCGCCGAAGGTGCATGACTTTCAGCTCTGGAGGTCCTTTCGGCCGTCGAACCTGCCGCTGAAAGTGCCCTGTTCAGCCCTCCTTTGCATGATTTCTATGATTGTTTTAAGGTGTTTTAGGGGGGTTTTTGGGGAGTATTTTAGAGTCATGTTCATGGATGTTTGGTCCCTCATTTGAGTCCACCTGTGTAGGTTCAGACTCGAGGAATTGAGGACCTCAGCAGTGAGATAGTTGCTTCAGAGTCATTAGAGCTTCAGCCAGAGGTGAGTGGAATAACTCTTTATGTTTCAAAGCAATTAAGTAAATTTTGAGCATGATACATGCATCACGTATACCATGAGATATTCTAGGTTGTATGCATTAGAATTCACGAATATGTTTCATTGCATAACTTGATGATGATGTGGATGGATGTTGAATGATCCTTTAGTCCTTGTATGATATGTTATGAAGATGATACGGTATGGAAGATCAGTGAGGCCCATTCTACGCCCCTGGCACTATGTTAAGAGAAAGACCAGTGAGGCCCATTCTACGCCCCTAGCACTATGGAATGTTATGTTATGTTATGTTATGTTAAGAGAAAGACCAGTGAGGCCCATTCTACACCCCTGGCACGATTAGACTATGTAGAGGACTGTTGGTGACAAGTCCATCCTTGATGTGATTTGTTTGTGCTGTGTTGCATTTCATGAAAGCATGAAATATAAATTGAATATGTTATTATTCTGCTCACTGGGCTTTATAGCTCACCCCTCTCCCTTAACCCCCAGGTTTGTAGGTACAGGGTAGACCAGGAGGTCAGCAGGAGTAGAGTTATGTTATTGTAATAGCTAGATGTGGACATGAATATGATGTAATGTAAAAGTATAGTATAGAAATGTAATGTAATAATGCTTATGGAAGTTTAGAGTTGTGCTTGACCATAGTATGAATGATAATCCCTTTCTAGTACATGATCTTAAATGTTTAATGATGATTATTGTAAACCAAGCTTAATGTATGTTATGTTACCCCATTGGAGTATTTGATGAGGACTCCAGTGTGAGGCTTTATGTTATGTTTTGTGCATGCACAGGTTAAGCTTGGTGAATGAATGGAAGAATGGGTGAAAGAATGAATGAATGAGTGAATGAATGACCAAATGAGAAAGTTTTAAAATTTTGATGTAATTGTTGATCATGTATGGGATTAAACAGGTTTATAGGATGAATGTTTGGCTTGCTACGGGTCCCGGCGGCCTTAAGCCGATCTGGATCCTAGCGCCGGTAGCGGTCTGATTTTCGAGTCGTTACAGATTGGTATCAGAGCCTTAGGTTCATATGGTCGGACCTAGAGTGTCGGGCTCATAGATGTTCTAGAAGATCAAGCACAATAGGAAAATCATGTCCACTAGGATAGGATGTAAAGTCATGTCTTGAAATGATGATGTGAAATGCCATGATTATACGCATGTGCATTAATGATATGTTATGTATGTGATGTATGTGATGCGGGTTCATATGTTTGCACATGAACCATTTGATGCTAATGTTTATGTGATGTGTGCTGTTTTTCAGTAAACAGGATGAGAGGAACTCGTCGATCTGCACGATTGACTGGAGTACCACCGGAGGATGAGGGTATGAGTGCCCGTCCCCCTGCATTGCCAAGGGCAATGTCTAGCAGGTCTAGTAGGGAAAGAGCAGTAAAAGACCCTAGAAGGTCTTTGGATATGAATAGAAGCAGGTCAGTAAGGGGAACAGTTCAGGGAGGAATGTCAGAGGATGTCGGGGATGATATGGATGTGGATCAGAGGAGGGATGGCAGCCTTGGAGTAAGTATGTCTGAAGAGGGCATGGGAGAGTCCCAGGGAGGCACTCAGGCCTCGGAATTTGTTCAGCCACCCCAGTACCCACCCTTTTCTCAGCATCCCGGGTATTCGATGGGAGGTACATCGGATTACCCCAGTTTTAATCCTTACCCTTCTCACATGCCATACCCACCTTTCTACCCACCATACCCACAGTACCCTATGTACCCACCCCCGTCCTTCTACTCAGGTACAACAAACCCTACCCCAGGGGATGCTGCACCTCCTCCACCACCAGCAGCACCTACTGTCCTAGTAACCCAAATGCCTAAGCCTAGCTCATCTGGTGGGAGCAAAGTCAAGATGACCGATTACATGAAGCTGGGTGCTCCCCAGTTTGAAATCGGTGATGATCCGTTTGTGTATCTTGAGAGGGTCAGAACGATTACATATGAGATAGGAGTTGATGACAGTAGAGCCATTCAGATGGCTGGGTTCACACTGAAATGCAAGAAGACCCGAGAGTGGTTCAAAAACTATGTGAACCCGAGGTTAGACAGCCTATCATGGGAGGAGTTTGCAAATGAGTTTGCAGGATGGGCTTTCCCTGACAGTTCAAGGGAGTTAAAGATGATTGAATTTGAGCAGTTGAGGCAGTCAGATGAGATGAGTGTGGATGAGTATACAGACAGATTCTTGGAGCTGTTGCCATTTGCTGGGCAGAATCTGGATACAGATCAGAAGAAGTCAAGGAGGTATATCATGAGGCTCCATTCCAGGTATTCCTCCTTGATTCAGTCAGCAGAGAGGGAGAGTTTCCATGCCATAGTGTATATAGCTCGGAGGATGGAGGCTAGTGCAATAATCGAGGGGAAAGTTAAGCATTCAGTAGCACAACCTTCTGGTTCCAAGACCCCTGGTGGGGGAAAATTGGACCCTTCTTCTCTGAGTTCAGCTAGTAAGAGGTGGAGCAGTACCACCAAGAAGTCAAAGAAGAACAAGTTCTGGAGCAAGATCAAGTCAGGTCTGGGATTGGGAAGTGGCTCGAGCTTAGGTGCAGATAATGCAGTATGCAGGAAGTGTGGTAAGCCGCACAAGGGTGTATGTCTGGTTGGGACGACGGCCTGCTTCAAGTGTGGGCAGGAGGGACACATGGCTCGGGAGTGTCCTAGAGCAGCTTTTATAGCACAGTCTCAATAGACAGCCTCTGGTAGTGTGGCTCAACCAGTAGCTCCAGCCGCGACTCAAGCCAGTGGCAGAGGCAGAGGGAGAGGGGCAGCCTCTTCTTCAGCGGGTTTTAGAGGTGAAGGTCCATTAGCCCCAGCACGGATCTTCACCATGACACAGCAGGAGGCAAATGCATCGAACACCGTGGTGGCAGGTAATCTCATCATTGGTTGCTCATATGTTTATGCCTTAATGGACCCTGGTGCATCTCATTCTTTCATTGCTCCGAGGGCCGTCGAGAGGTTGGGATTGATGGTCTCTGGGTTAGAGTGTCCCCTATGGGTTAGTGGACCCAAGTGTGACCCGTTAGTGGCAGAGTCATTCTGCCAGTATAGTCCAGTTTTTGTTGAGGGGAGATGCCTTTCTGCCGACCTTGTGGTTCTAGATTTGATAGATTTTGACGTCATTCTAGGGATGGATTGGCTATCTACCCATGGTGCTACCTTGGACTGCAGAGACAAGGTAGTCAGGTTCAGATGTCAAGATGGGTCAGAGGTTGTCTTCAGAGGAGACAGGGGGAGTACACCTAGAGGTTTGATATCAGCCCTACAGGCTCATAGGCTGCTCAGAAGGGGTTGTCAGGGTTTTCTAGCTCATGTGAGAGAGCTGGATAGTCATGTCAGAGAGCTCGCCTCGGTGCCCGTGGTCAGTGAGTTTTTAGACGTTTTTCCAGACGAGCTGCCAGGTTTACCACCTGCTAGGGAGATAGAGTTCGAAATTGAGTTGATGCCTGGAACTAGACCGATCTCTATCCCTCCCTACAGGATGGCGCCAGCAGAATTGAAAGAGCTTAAGGAGCAGTTGCAAGAGTTGGTAGATAGAGGCTTCATCTGACCGAGTACCTCACCTTGGGGTGCTCCAGTGTTGTTCGTGAAAAAGAAGGATGGATCCCTCAGACTTTGTATCGACTACAGGCAGTTGAACAAGGTCACTACCAAGAATAAGTACCCGTTGCCAAGGATCGACGATCTATTCGACCAGCTAGCAGGAGCAGGTTGTTTCTCTAAAATAGATCTGAGATCGGGGTATCATCAGCTAAGGATAAGAGAAGAGGATGTGCGAAAGACAACATTTAGGACCAGATATGGGCACTATGAGTTCCTTGTTATGCCGTTCGGGTTAACCAATGCCCCTGTAGCATTCATGGATCTCATGAACAGAGTGTTTAGCCAGTACCTGAATCACTTTGTTATTTTCTTCATAGATGATATCTTAGTGTATTCCAGGAATGTAGAGGAGCATGCCCATCATCTGAGATTAGTTCTGCAAACCTTGAGGGAACATGGCTTGTATGCCAAGTTCTCCAAGTGTGAGTTCTGGCTGAGGAGCATTTCATTCTTGAGGCACATTGTGTCAGAAAATGGAATCGAGGTAGACCCCAAGAAAGTGGAAGCTGTAGATAACTGGCCTAGACCCACTACAGTGACAGAGATCAAGAGCTTCTTGGGTTTGGCAGGTTACTACAGGAGGTTCGTCCAGGACTTCTCTAAGATTGCAGCTCCTATGACTAGACTGACTAACAAGAACCAAAGGTTTGTGTGGACCGACCAGTGTGAAGAAAGCTTTGAGGAGCTCAAGAAGAGGTTGACTTCAGCACCAGTGTTAGCTCTGTCAGTTAGTAATGAGGACTTCTCAGTGTTTTGTGATGCGTCCCGTATGGGATTGGGTTGTGTGCTAATGCAGAATGAAAGGGTGATTGCTTATGCTTCTAGGCAGCTGAAGAAGCACGAGTTGAATTACCCTACACATGACCTTGAGATGGCAGCGGTAATCTTTGCACTCAAGATGTGGAAGCATTACCTTTATGGGGTAAAATGTGAGATCTTCACTGATCATAAAAGCCTGCAGTACATCCTGAGTCAGAGAGAGCTGAATTTGAGGCAGAGAAGATGGGTAGAACTGCTCAGTGACTATGATTGCAAGATCCAGTACCATCCGAGTAAGGCAAATATTGTGGCAGACGCCTTAAGCCGAAAATCACTTGGCAGTTTGTCCCATATTTCAGTAGAGAGGAGGCCAGTAGTGAGGGAGTTCTTCGAGCTCATTAATGAAGGTCTACAGTTGGAGTTATCTGGTACAGGTGCTTTGATTGCCAGATAAGAGTAGCACCCGTGTTTCTGGAGCAGGTGGCTCAGAAACAGCACGAGGACCCAGAGTTAGTGAAGATTGCCAGGACTGTTCAGTCAGGCAAGAATGAAGGGCTCAGATTTGATAGTAAGGGGATCCTCCGCTATGGGAATAGATTGTGTGTACCAGATGACGTGGGATTGAAGGGAGACATTATGAGAGAGGCTCATAATACCATATACAGTGTTCACCCTGGAGACACCAAAATGTATCAAGATCTGAAGAGAGTGTATTGGTGGCCAGCTATGAAGAGAGAAGTGGCACAGTTTGTGTCAGCCTGCGAAATATGTCAGAGGGTGAAGCTAGAACATCAGAAGCCGGCTGGAATGCTTAACCCACTGCCTATTCCAGAGTGGAAATGGGAGAATATAGCTATGGACTTCGTGGTGGGGCTACCGGCGGCGTCCAACAGATTGGGCTCCATATGGGTGATTGTGGACAGATTGACCAAATCTACTCACTTCATCCCTGTCAGGAGTGGCTATTCTGTGGACAAGTTGGCACAGGTGTATGTAGATGAGATTGTCAGGCTGCATGGGGTTCCTGTTTCAATAGTGTCTGATAGAGGGCCCCAGTTCACCTCCAGGTTTTGGCGGAGTCTACAGAATGCTATGGGTACCAGGTTGGATTTTAGCACTGCTTTCCATCCACAGACGGACGGACAGTCAGAGAGGACCATCCAGACAATAGAGGATATGCTCAGAATGTGTGTGCTGGATTTTGGCGTTTCTTGGAGGCAGCATCTACCTTTGGTGGAGTTTGCCTACAATAACAACCATCATGCTAGCATAGAGATGGCTCCCTATGAGGCTTTGTATGGAAGGAAGTGCAAATCGCCTGTCTATTGAGAAGAAGTTGGAGAAAAGGCCTTAGCAGGGCCTGAGCTAGTAGAGATCACCAGCAGAGTGGTGCCCATAATTAGAGAAAGGATGAAGACTGCTGTGAGCAGGCAGAAAAGTTATGCAGACATCCGCAGAAGGCAAGTAGAGTTTCAGGAGGGGGATTTGGTATTGCTCAAGGTGTCTCCAATGAAAGGGGTGATTCGGTTTGGGAAGAAAGGTAAGCTAGCTCCACGGTACATTGGGCCCTTTGAGATCTTGCAAAAGATTGGGAATGTATCATATAAGCTAGATTTACCTGCTTCAATGGAGAGAATCCATCCGGTTTTCCATGTTTCTATGTTAAGAAAGTTTGTGTCAGATCCGGGTAAGGTTCTTAGTGAGCCTGATATGGAGATCCAAGAGGATCTCACTTATGTTGAACAGCCAGTACGGATTCTTGACACTCAGATCAGAAAGTTGAGAAACAAGGAGATCCCGATGGTGAAAGTCCTTTGGAATCATCACAACATCGAATAGTGTACCCGGGAGACATGGGAGTCCATGCTCCAGCAATATCCTCATCTCTTCTAAGGTGAGTTTTATGTGCCTTTGTTGTGTGTTTATGTTTTTCTGCCATGCTATGTTTGTTTGGTGAACATTCGAGGACGAATGTTCTTAAGGGGGAAAGAATGTAATACCCGGCTAGACTCCGGTATCGAAATTCTTATCGTCCGGTGGAATCTCGAATGTCGAAAACCTCTAGAAGGGTAAAACCATGTTTTTATAAAATGTTTTAATGTATTTTATGGTTTTAAGCTAGAAAGGAATTGAGTTTTGAATGAAAAAGACCAAGGAGGCATTTCCAGGTTCGGCTGCCGAACCTCAAGTTCGACCGCCGAACATTGGATGGTTTAGGGGGGCAAGTTAGGCTTCCGAAAGTTTCAAAGGTTCGGCCGCCGAACCTCATGTTCGGCCGCCAAACTTGCATGATTTTTGGAGGCACTTTAGGCTGCCGAAAGGTGGTCTGGCAGTCCCTATATAAGAGCTCCATGGCCGAAACAGGTGAGTTTTCTCCCCATTTTCGGCCACGGTGAGTTGTTGCTCTCCCATGGTTCATTTTTGATATTTTTCCTCCGATCTTTCACGTTTTAACAAGCTTTATGTTGATTTGAAGATATTTGAGCAAAAGAGCAAGTTTGGAAGTTTGGAGACTAAAGAGTTGTGTAACGACCCCAAAATGGACCGTCACCGGCGCTAGGATTCCTTTGCTGTCACATCTGAACTCTACACTATTGCCTGACTGAACAGTCCTGGCAATTTTCATTAACTCAGGGTCCTCGTGCTGTCTCTGAGCTATCTGCTCCAGAAACACAGGTGTCACTCTCATCTGTGCTATCAACGCACCTGTACCAGACAACTCTAGCTGTAATCCCTCATCAAAGAGCTTATAAAGCTCCATCACAACTGGTCTCCGCTCTGCTGCTATATGGGATAAACTGCCTAGTGACTTCCGGCTTAGGGCGTCTGCGACAACATTCGCCTTACCCGGATGATACTGGATTTTACAATCATAATCACTGAGCAATTCAACCCACCTTCTCTGCCGCAAATTCAGCTCTCTCTGACTTAAGATGTACTGTAAACTCTTGTGATCGGTGAAGATCTCGCATTTAACCCCGTAGAGGTAATGCCGCCACATCTTAAGTGCAAAGATAACTACTGCCATCTCTAGGTCATGGGTAGGGTAATTCAACTCGTGCTTCTTCAACTGTCTAGAAGCATAAGCTATTACTCTATCACTCTGCATCAATACACAACCCAATCCCACTCGAGATGCATCACAGAACACTGTGAACGCTTCATTACTGACAGGCAGAGCTAACACTGGTGCTGTTGTCAATCTCCTCTTGAGCTCCTCAAAGCTCTCTTCACACTGGTCTGACCAGATAAACTTCTGGTTCTTCTGAGTCAATTTGGTCATAGGAGCTGCTATCTTTGAGAAGTTCTGAACGAACCGCCTGTAGTAACCTGCCAGTCCCAGAAAGCTTTTAATCTCAGTCACTGTAGTGGGTCTGGGCCAGTTAGCTACAGCTTCTATCTTCTTGGGGTCTACCTCAATACCCTCTGCTGATACCACATGTCCCAAGAAGGCAATGCTCCGTAACCAAAACTCACACTTCGAGAACTTGGCATATAAACCATGCTCTCTCAGTGTCTGCAGAACGATCCTCAGATGCTGGGCATGCTCCTCTGCATCTCTGGAATACACTAAGATATCATCGATAAACACAATGACAAAGTGATCCAGAAACTCACTGAATACCCTGTTCATGAGATCCATAAATGCTGCAGGGGCGTTAGTCAACCCGAACGGCATCACTAAGAACTCATAATGCCCATATCTGGTCCGGAAAGCTGTCTTAGGCACATCTGCCTCTCTGACTCTCAACTGATGATACCCAGATCTCAGATCTATTTTCGAAAAACAACCTGCTCCAACTAGCTGGTCAAATAGATCATCAATCCGAGGTAAGGGATACCTATTCTTGATAGTGACCTTGTTCAACTGTCTGTAGTCGATACAAAGTCTAAGGGATCCATCCTTCTTTCTGACAAAGAGCACTGGAGCACCCCAAGGTGAGGTACTAGGGCGGATGAAACCCTTATCTACCAAGTCCTGCAACTGTTTTTTCAACTCTGTTAACTCAGCTGGCGCCATCCTGTAGGGAGGAATAGAGATAGGTCTGGTACCTGGCAGTAATTCAATTTCAAACCCTATCTCCCTATCAGGTGGTAGTCCTGGCAAATCGTCTGGGAACACATCGAGAAACTCTCGAACTACTGGTACTGTGGCTGGTTCCCTCACCTGACTGTCTAGCTCTCTCACATGAGCTAGAAACCCCTGACAACCCCTCCTAAGCAAACGATGAGCCTGAAGGGCTGAAATCAGACCTCTGGGTGTACCTCTCCTGTCTCCTCTGAAGACACACTCTGACCCATCCTGGTCTCTGAGACTTACTAGCTTCTCTCGACAGTCCAACGTAGCACTATATGTAGATAACCAATCCATCCCTAGAATGACATCAAAATCTGTCAAGTCTAGAACCACAAGGTCAGCTGGAAGGTATCTACCCTCGATAAACACTGGACTGAAACGACAGACTGACACTGCCACTGATGGGTCACATCTAGGTCCACTGACCCAGAGAGGATACTCTAACTCAGAACTGATCAAACCCAATCGCTCTATGGCTCTCGAAGCAATAAAGGAATGAGAAGCACCGGGGTCCATCAAAGCATACACATCTGAACACCCAATGATGAGATTACCTGACACCACTGTGTTCGACGTGTTAGCCTCCTCCTGTGTCACTGTGAAAATCCGTGCTGGGGCTACCGGATTTCCACCTCGGGAACCTGCTGCTGAAGTAGAGGCTACCCCTCTCCCTCTACCTCTGCCACTAGTCTGAAGCATGACTGGAGCTGCTGGCCGTACAACTGGCTGTACCACACTGCCTGAACTCATCTGCTGGGATGGTGCAAAAGTCATCTGTGGACAATCCCGAGCAATATGCCCTTCCTGTCCACATCGAAAACAAGCTGTAGATCCCAACCGACAAACTCCTCCATGTGGTTTTCCGCATCGTCTGCAGACTGGAGCTGTGCCAGAGCTAGAGCCACTACCTATTCCCAGACCTGACTTGACTTTACTCCAGAACTTACTCTTTGTTCCTTTTGCTCTATCCCATCTTTTACTGCTTGGTGTGGGGGCTTTAGAACCCGAAGCCTGTGCCTTTGACTGTTTCTGAATATTGGCACTAGCTTCCATTTTCCTTGCTGCGTCTACTATGGTATGGAAACTCTCCTTTTCTGCTGGAAGAATCAAGGAAGCATACCTGGGATGCAGTCTCATAGTATATCTCCTTGCTTTCTTCTGATCAGTATCATAAGCTTGACCCACGTACTGAAGCAGATCCAGGAACTTATCTGTGAATTCATCAACACTCATCTCATCTGTTTGTCTCAACTGTTCAAATTCAATTACTTTCATCTCCCTCGAACTGTCAGGAAAAGCCCACCCTGCAAACTCATTGGCGAACTCTCCCCATGACATGCTGTCCATTCTAGGCTCCACATAATTCTTAAACCATTCTCTGGCTTTCTTGCATTTGACTGTGAAACCTGCCATCTCAATGGCTCTCCTATCATCTGCTCCCAATTCACTGGTTATCATCCTAACTGCTCTGAGGTAATCAAATGGATCATCTCCCGTGTTGTATTTAGGATACTCCGTCATTTGGACTTTACCTCCAGATGAGCTAGGTTCATGTCTGTCAACAACAGGGACTACTGGTTCTGGTGGTAGTACTGGTTCATTTGGCTCTAGGTGTGCTGCACTTGGATGGGTAGGGGAAGAGGGATACATAGGATATGGTGGATAGTAAGGATAAGGCATATAAGGCATATAAGGAGGATATGGCACAAAACTCGAGTATTCCGACATACCTCCCATCGGATACTCTGGATAGCCAAAACCTGAGGTCTGAGCACCTCCCTGCGACTCGCCCATACCTTCCTCAAAACTGCCTATACCCATGCTGTCATCTCTAGACTGATCAATCTCCATAGCTTCCCTCCTTTCCTCTGAGCTTCCTCCTCTAGCTGTTCCTCTTCTGCTCTCGTCGACAGACCTTCTAGGGTCTATTGACGTACCTTCCCTGCTAGATCTTTGCGACCTTGCCCTTGGCAATGCAGGAGGACGAACAGCTGGTCTCTCATTCTCTGGTGGGACTCCAGTCAATCGAGCTGATCGACGAGTTCCTCGCATCGTTACTCTCTCGAAACACAACATATAACATACCACTTTAGCACATAAACATCATATATCAATCATACACATACAACACTCATGGCATATCATAGCATAGCAGATAGGACTCCAGACCCTATCCTAGTGGACATGATTTCCTATTGTGCTTGACCACTTCTAACCTGTCTGAGCCCAACACTGTCTCTATAGGTCCGATCATGTGAACCTAGGGCTCTGATACCAATCTGTAACGACCCCAAAATGGACCGTCATCGGCGCTAGGATTCAGGTCGGCTTAAGGCCGCCAGAACCCGTAGCAAGCCTGCTATACTCTCTGTGTACCTGTAAACCTCATACATGATCATACATTTTCTGTGAAAATAAAACTCTTTTCTGAACCAAGGCTTAACCTGTGCATGCACTATCTCTGTACTCTGTACTCATGTACTCTGTACTCTGTATCCCTGACTAGAGCTTGCTCTAGATGGGTTAACTCATACCTGTTAAGCCTGGTTTTCACATACAGGAAAACATATATACATATACAGATCATGTACAAAACATACATCACTAAGTCAAGCAACAACTATTACATCTCTTTAATATTACATGTCCACTCTAAGCTATTACAGATCTCTTTACTTTTCCTGTACTCTGCTGGACTGTCCCTGTACACTGTACACTGAACCTGCAAAACTGGGGTTAAGGGAGTGGGATGAGCTCTATAGCCCAGTGAGTAGAACAGTAAAACATCTCAGTAAAATATGATCTCATGGAATGCACCATATCACAGACAAGCCACATCAAGAGTAAACCTGTCACCACATAGTCCCAGTAACTCTGTGCCAGGGCGTAGAATCGAGCACCTGGTCTTCCTATCATATATGTATATGTGTATATAACACCTCTGTACTTACCATTGCCAGGGCGTAGTCAAAGGCTCCTGGACTTTGCTATACCTGCCAGGGCGTAGTCAAAGGCTCCTGGACTTTGCTATCATTGCCAGGGCGTAGTCAAAGGCTACTGGACTTCCTGTCTGAGACTATTGGATCATTCAGCATTCACTCACATCACCAAATAACAATGCAATGCAACATATTCGTGAATACTAATGCAAACAACCTATGGCATAAACATGATGCATGAGATATGCTAAAAGCAGTTTATGGTTCAATTAAAAGTCATAAGTTTAGTTCCACTCACCTCTGGCTATCTGGACTGACTGACTCTGCAGGCTCTGATGGAGCAGTACTCACTGCTGCTCTCTCTGGTTCCTCTGGTCTGTACCTATACAGATGGACTCAAATGAGGGACCAAACAAACGTAGAAATAACTCTCTTACACTTCCCCAAGAATCCCCTTAAACTCACTCTACTATCCATGCAAAGCATGCAAAAGAAAGCTGGACAGGACACTTTCGGCGGCAGGTTCGGCGGCCGAATGTCCTCTCCAGAGACGAAACTCAAGCACCTTCGGCGGCACCTTCGGCGGCCGAATCCCTCAAACAGAGCCGAACATGCAAAACAGGCTGTGGCAGCTACGCCACCATGCAAAAGGTTCGGTGGCCGAATGAACCTTCGGCTGCCGAACCTGAGTTCATCCAGAACTCAGCTTCAACGGCAAACCATCTTCTCCTTCCCTTCAACCCCTGTGATCCTATACGTGAGTATATGTGTGTTGAGGAGTTGGAGTATATATGTTTTGAGTGGTTGAAGGGAAGGAGAAGATGGTTTGCCGTTGAAGCTGAGTTCTGGATGAACTCAGGTTCGGCAGCCGAAGGTTCATTCGGCCGCCGAACCTTTTGCATGGTGGCGTAGCTGCCACAGCCTGTTTTGCATGTTCGGCTCTGTTTGAGGGATTCGGCCGCCGAAGGTGCCGCCGAAGGTGCTTGAGTTTCGTCTCTGGAGAGGACATTCGGCCGCCGAACCTGCCGCCGAAAGTGTCCTGTCCAGCTTTCTTTTGCATGCTTTGCATGGATAGTAGAGTGAGTTTAAGGGGATTCTTGGGGAAGTGTAAGAGAGTTATTTCTACGTTTGTTTGGTCCCTCATTTGAGTCCATCTGTATAGGTACAGACCAGAGGAACCAGAGAGAGCAGCAGTGAGTACTGCTCCATCAGAGCCTGCAGAGTCAGTCAGTCCAGATAGCCAGAGGTGAGTGGAACTAAACTTATGACTTTTAATTGAACCATAAACTGCTTTTAGCATATCTCATGCATCATGTTTATGCCATAGGTTGTTTGCATTAGTATTCACGAATATGTTGCATTGCATTGTTATTTGGTGATGTGAGTGAATGCTGAATGATCCAATAGTCTCAGACAGGAAGTCCAGGAGCCTTTGACTGCGCCCTGGCAATGATAGCAAAGTCCAGGAGCCTTTGACTACGCCCTGGCAGGTATAGCAAAGTCCAGGAGCCTTTGACTACGCCCTGGCAATGGTAAGTACAGAGGTGTTATATACACATATACATATATGACAGGAAGACCAGGTGCTCGATTCTACGCCCTGGCACAGAGTTACTGGGACTATGTGGTGACAGGTTTACTCTTGATGTGGCTTGTCTGTGATATGGTGCATTCCATGAGATCATATTTTACTGAGATGTTTTACTGTTCTACTCACTGGGCTATAGAGCTCATCCCACTCCCTTAACCCCAGTTTTGCAGGTTCAGTGTACAGTGTACAGGGACAGTCCAGCAGAGTACAGGAAAAGTAAAGAGATCTGTAATAGCTTAGAGTGGACATGTAATATTAAAGAGATGTAATAGTTGTTGCTTGACTTAGTGATGTATGTTTTGTACATGATCTGTATATGTATATATGTTTTCCTGTATGTGAAAACCAGGCTTAACAGGTATGAGTTAACCCATCTAGAGCAAGCTCTAGTCAGGGATACAGAGTACAGAGTACATGAGTACAGAGTACAGAGATAGTGCATGCACAGGTTAAGCCTTGGTTCAGAAAAGAGTTTTATTTTCACAGAAAATGTATGATCATGTATGAGGTTTACAGGTACACAGAGAGTATAGCAGGCTTGCTACGGGTTCTGGCGGCCTTAAGCCGACCTGAATCCTAGCGCCGGTGACGGTCCATTTTGGGGTCGTTACAAGTTGGTTTCTTCCCATCTCCAAGCTAGGATCGTCTTTCCTCTCGTTCTTCAAGAGGTAAGAGTAGATCCATAGTTCATTTCATGTTTTAAGCAAGTTTTATGAAGTTTCTTGGGGTAGAAATGCATGTGTAGATTTATGATGAGTTTTTGGTTAAATGTGTGGTTATGAACAATGTTTGTTGAATATGCATGTTTGATGTGTTTTGGTTGGGGTTTAAGTTAGTTTGAGACCCCTATGTGCTTGTTGGCTTGAGTTTGCATGTTGTAGACTAGGAAAATGCATGTGTGAATGAGTTGGGAGACTTTTGTGCATGTTGGAGCTGAGTTTCTGCCCTTTGGGAAGAACTCAGGTTCGGTAGCCGAAGGTTCTTTCGGCCGCCGAACCTGCCTATGGTGGCATGTATCGGCTGCCGAACCCTGCCCCCGAAAGAGGACTTTCGGCTCTGGAAGGGAGTTTCGGCCGCTGAAGGTGCCGCCGAACATGTATGAGTTTCGTCTCTGGAGGGAACCTTCAGCCGCCGAAAGTGCTGCCGAAGGTGCATGACTTTCGGCTCTAGAGGGCCTTTCGGCCGCCGAACCTACCGCCGAAAGTGCCCTGTTTAGCCCTTCTTTGCATGATTTCTATGATTGTTTTAAGGTGTTTTAGGGGGTTTTTGGGGAGTATTTTAGAGTCATGTTCATGGATGTTTGGTCCCTCATTTGAGTCCACCTGTGTAGGTTCAGACCCGAGGAACCGAGGACCTCAGCAGTGAGATAGCTGCTTCAGAGTCATTAGAGCTTCAGCTAGAGGTGAGTGGAATAACTCTTTATGTTTCAAAGCAATTAAGTAAATTTTGAGCATGATACATGCATCACATATACCATGAGATATTCTAGGTTGTATGCATTAGAATTCACGAATATGTTGCATTGCATAACTTGATGATGATGTGGATGGATGTTGAATGATCCTTTAGTCCTCGTATGATATGTTATGATGATGATACGGTATGGAAGACCAGTGAGGCCCATTCTACTCCCCTGGCACTATGTTAAGAGAAAGACCAGTGAGGCCCATTCTATGCCCCTGGCACTATGGAATGTTATGTTATGTTATGTTATGTTAAGAGAAAAACCAGTGAGGCCCATTCTACGCCCCTGGCATGATTGGACTATGTAGAGGACTATTGGTGACAAGTCCATCCTTGGTGTGATTTGTTTGTGCTGCGTTGCATTTCATAAAAGCATGAAATATAAATTGAATATGTTATTATTCTGCTCACTGGGCTTTATAGCTCACCCCTCTCCCTTAACCCCCAAGTTTGTAGGTACAGGGTAGACCAGGAGGTCAGCAGGAGTAGAGTTATGTTATTGTAATAGCTAGATGTGGACATGAATATGATGTAATGTAAAAGTATAGTATAGAAATGTAATGTAATAATGCTTATGGAAGTTTAGAGTTGTGCTTGACCATAGTATGAATGATAATCCCTTTCTAGTATATGATCTTAAATGTTTAATGATGATTATTGTAAACCAAGCTTAATGTATGTTATGTTACCCCATTGGAGTATTTGATGAGGACTCCAGTGTGAGGCTTTATGTTATGTTTTGTGCATGCACAGGTTAAGCTTGGTGAATGAATGGAAGAATGGGTGAAAGAATGAATGAATGAGTGAATGAATGACCAAATGAGAAAGTTTTAAAATTTTTATGTAATTGTTGATCATGTATGGGATTAAACAGGTTTATAGGATGAATGTTTGGCTTGCTACGGGTCCCGACGGCCTTAAGCCGATCTGGATCCTAGCGCCGGTAGCGGTCCGATTTCCGGATCGTTACAATAACAGCACATAAACATACATTGAGCATAAAACTCACATAAACCTTAACATGCACATCTACCCACACACAAGCATCAAAACTCCTTAAAACTTACTTAAAACAAAGAAAAGGGTGTGGATCTACACTTACCTCTTGAAGATTGAGGGTTGGTGCGATCCCTACCTTGGAGATGGGAGAAAACAACTCCTTGGGTCTCCAAGCTCCCAAAACTTGATCAAAGCTTAGAACTCTTCAAAACAAAGACACAACTCATAAAAACTTGAGGGATTTGAAGAAAAAGCATGAAAACAACCAAAGGAGGACATGAACTCACCCTAGCTCGAGAATGGGGAGAAAACTCACCCATTTTCGGTCTGAGGGCCTTTTATAGGTGGCCGGTCAACCACCTTCGGCGGCCAAAGCTGCTTTCAAAACCTCACCACGCTCGGCGGCCGAAAGAAAGCCACTTTCGGAAGCCTAACGTGCCCCCTAAACTATCCCATGTTCGGCAGCCGAACTTGAGGTTCGGCGGCCGAACCTGGAAATGCTCTCCTTGGTCTTTTCTTTTCAAAACTCAATTTCTTTTGCATTAAAACCATAAAATCATGTGAAAACATTTTAGAAAATACATTCTACCCTTCTAGAAGGCTCCGGCATCTTTGAATTCTAGATTCCGATGCCAGGTTCTAGCTGGGTATTACAGAGTACTTGTTATGAACCCATCATGTTGTACCTTTATATCATATTGCCACGGCCTACCCAACAACATATGGCTTGCCCGCATAGGTACCGTATCACACAAGATCTCATCCTTGTACCTACCAATAGAAAATGGTATAACCACCTGGCGTGTAACCCTAACCTCACCATAATCGTTCAACCATTGCAATCTGTATGGCTTAGGGTGTTTAATAGAAGCCAAGCCCAATTTCTCTACCATATACACACTAGCCACATTTGTGCAACTACCTCCATCAATAATGAGAGTACACACTTTTCCATTTATCAAACACCTAGTGTGAAGTATGTTTTCCCGTTGTTCTAGGCTTTCTTCCTTAACCTGGATATTCAGAGCACGCCTAGCAATAAGCATCTCACCATGTTCAGCAAGCAACATATTGTCAATAAACACATCTGAATCATTACAATCATTATGAGCATCAATCAATTCAGTCATATTAGCATATATCTCATCATCACTATGATCAGAATCAGACACTACATCCCATCAGCAGTTGCTATCATAACTCTCTTATTAGGACATTGAGATGCAATATGTCCTTTCCCAAGCATTTAAAACATTTTACATCTCTACTAGGGTTAGAAGAGTTCTAATTACCTGACTGTTGCTTGTCATTCCCTTGAGAAGGTCCTTTAATGGTGGAGACCGAATCTTTGGCCTCTTGGATTGGGCTTTTTGTAATACCCGGCTCGAGTCTGGCATCGGAATTCCTGTAGTCCGGTGGAATCTCGGGTGTCGGAACCCTCGAGAAGGGTAATGCATATGTTTTCCAAAGTCTTTTCACTTGTTTTCATGTTTTGAAGTGTTAAAAGACTTGAGTTTTGAAAGAAAAGCAACAAGGGAGAAATGCAAAGGTTCGGCCGCCGAACATTGCATGGTTGCGGCTTCACGTTCGGCTGCCGAAGGTGGTCTGGCCAGCCACCTATAAAAGGGCCAAGGGTCGGTGGAAGGAGGTTATTTCTCCTCCACTTGCAGCCAGAGGTGAGTTTCAGCCTCTCCTACGTTGACTTTCATGTTTTCCATGATTTTCATCAAATCTTTCAAGAGTTTTAAGAGTTTTGGTGACTTATGAAGGTTTTGAGCAAAAGAAGCAAGTTTTGAAGCTTGGAGCTTTGAAAGAGCTTTTCTTCATATCTCCACGTTAGGATTCTTCATCCTCAAGTTGTGTAAGAGGTAAGTGAAGATCCTGAGTTTCTTTGATGATTTTGAAAGGTTTTATGAAGTTTGTATGGGTAGTATGCATGTTTAGGTTTAAGTGTTATGTGCTATGTTTGTTTGGGGTTTTAGGATAGTTTTAGACCCCTTTGTGCATATATATGTGTATATGCTAGTTGGGAGTAGTTGATATGCATGTTTGTAGGTTTTTGGGCAAAGGTTGCATGAAACAGAGCAGGGTTCTGTCCTTCGGGCAAAACCAGGTTCGGCCGCCGAAGGAAGGTTCGGCCGCCGAACCCCTTGTGGAGGCAGTTTCGGCTGCCAAAGGTTGCCCCCGAAAGTGAGGCTTTCGGTTTAGACAGAGACTTTCGGCCGCCGAAAGAGGGAGTTTGGCCGCCGAAAGTGTGTGAGTTTCGTCTCTGGACGAGACCTTCGGCCGCCGAAGGTGCCGCCGAACATGCATGAGTTTCGTCTCTGGAGTGAGGTTTCGGCCGCCGAACCTGCCGCCGAAAGTGCCCTGTCCAGCTTTCTTTAGCATGTTTTATGTGTTGATTTTAGGATTGTTTAGAGGGGTTTTGGGGAGTTTCTTAGAGATGTTCTTAAGTGAGTTTAGTCCCTCATTTGAGTCCACCTGTGTAGGTACGGACCAGAGGAATCAGGGAGGTCAGCAGTGAGTCCAGTGTCAGAACCTGCAGAGTAGTTCAGAGATAACTAAAGGTGAGTGGAATTAACTTAATGTTTTAATATGAGAACTGAATATTTTATCATGCTTCATGCATCATGAATATGCTATAGGGTGAGTGCATTAGTGTACACAAAGATGCTGCATTGCATTTATCCTTGTACTTGGCATTGCTCCTTGTACATTGCTTATGTGAGACGGCACGGACTTCGTGAGGATTCATTAGCCCTCAGAGGAAAGACCTGGAACAGCCCTACGGGGACCAGGCACAACACAAAGACCTGGAACAGCCCTACGGGGACCAGGCACATGGTACTTAGGTACCCCAGATGAGATAGAGGGAGTTTTGATCCGTCCGGCCGAGGTGATGTGATTATGTGTTGCATTCCATGAGAGCATGTTTTATCACCTGTTATTTGACTATTCTACTCACTGGGCTAGCGTAGCTCATCCCTCTCCCCTAACTTCAGTTGTGCAGGTTCAGAGGTCAGAGAGAATTCAGCAGGGTACAGGAAGAGTACAGAGTTTTGTAATAGCTAGTGTGGACATATAATTGTATAGAGATAGTATATATGTATAGAATGGTGCTTGACTTATAAAACTTGTAATCCCTTTGTGGCGTCACATGATCAGTTTATGTATGTTTCTTTATTGTTGTATGTTTATGAGCAAAACCAGGCTTAACATTATGAGTTTGATCCGCCTAGAGCCATGAGGAGCTCTAGTAGGGATTAGTAGAGCACAGAGAGAGTGCATGCACAGGTTAAGCCTTGGAGAGAAGAAAAGTTTTATGTGTTTTACAGAAAATGTATGATCATGTATGGGATTTCACAGGTATACAGACAGGATAGCAGGCTTACTACGGGTCCCGGCGACCTTAAGTCGATCTGGATCCTAGTGCCGGTGGCAGTTCGGTTTCCGGGCTGTTACAGATTGGTATCAGAGCCCTAGGTTCACATGGTCGGACCTATAGAGAGAGAGTTGGGCTCATAGAGAGGTTTATCAGGTCAAGCACCATAGGAAAAACATGTCCACTAGGATAGGATGTTAGTCCTGTCTATATGCTGATGTGCAATGCCATGAGTTATGCATGTGCATGTTTTTGATGTGTTGCTGATGTGTTATGTGATGTTGTTTTCCAGAGAGTGACGATGCGAGGAACTCGTCGATCCGCGAGATTGACTGGAGTCCCACCTGTAAGTGAGGGTACAGCTGCTCGTCCACCTGCCTTGCCAAGGGCAAGATCTCACAGGTCAAGCAGGGAAGGAACATCACGAGACCCTAGAAGGTCTTCTGACGAGAGCAGGAGAGGAGTAAGCAGAGGGGGAAGGTCAGTAGAAGATAGAGGTGTGATGGAAGTGGATCAGAGTAGAGATGTGAGCATGGGTGTAGGAAGGTCAGAAGAAGGTATGGGGGAGTCCCAGGGAGGCGTTCAGGCCTCGGGGTTTGGCTATCCACCCTTTCCTCAGGGCCCAGAGTATCCGATGGGAGGCACGTCGGATTACTCCAGCTTTGCTCCATATCCACCCTACATGCCATATATGCCCTATCCTTCCTTTTATCCACCATATCACATGTATCCACCCCCACCTGTTCATCCAAGTCCATTACAACCTGAAGTAAGGGAACCAGTTCCTCCACCACCACCTCCTGAACCAGTAGCCCCTGTTGTGGAAGCACAGCAATCCAGTTCTTCAGGGGGAAGTAAGGTGAAGATGACCGAGTACTTAAAGTTGGATGCTCCTAAATTCAATACAGGAGATGATCCCTTTGAGTATCTCAGTGCAGTCAGAATGATAACAAGTGAGTTGGGAGCAGATGATGGTAGAGCCATTGAGATGGCAGGGTTCACGTTAAAGTGCAAGAAAGCTAGAGAATGGTTTAAGAACTATGTGGACCCGAGACTGGAGAGTATGACATGGGAAGAGTTCGCCAACGAATTTGCTGGATGGGCTTTTCCTGACAGTTCCAGGGAACTCAAGGTTGTGGAGTTTGAGCAGTTGCGACAGACGGAGGAGATGAGTGTTGATGCATATACAGATAAGTTCCTGGAATTGTTGCCATATGTCGGTCAGGCATATGATACAGATCAGAAGAAGGCAAAGAGGTATGCCACAAGGCTTCATCCCAGGTATTTCTCTTTGATTCTTCATGCGGAGAAGGAAAGTTTCCACTCTATTGTGGATGCTGCGAGAAAGATGGAGGCCAGTGCCATAAGTCAAGGTGTAGTTAAGGCACAGTCTTCTGGTGTTAAACCCGGTTCCTCCTCACAGGGTACAGCAAGTGCAAGTAAGAAGAGATGGGAAAAATTCAGAGGAAAGAGAGGCAAGTTCTGGAACAGGCTTAAGTCGGGTCTGGGAGTGAGTAGTGGCTCCAGTTCTGGCGCAGATTTTCCAGTGTGCAAGAGGTGTGGCAAACAGCATAGAGGAGCTTGTCAGTTGGGATCCACAGCCTGCTATAGATGTGGGCAGGAGGGACATTATGCACGAGAATGTCCTCAGGCGACTTTAGTTGCACCATCCCAGCAGATGAGTGCGGGCAGTGTAGTACAGCCAGTAGCTTCAGCCATTCCACCAAGCAGTGGCAGAGGAAGAGGAAGAGGGGCAGCCTCGTCATCAGGGATGGGTTCCCGAGGTGTAGGTCCGTCAGCCCCAGCACGGATTTTCACCCTGACTCAGCAGGAGGCAGACACGTCGAACACGGTGGTGTCAGGTAATCTCATCATTGGGTGTTCAGAGGTGTATGCTTTAATGGACCCCGGTGCTTCTCACTCTTTCATTTCTTCTAGAGCTGCAGAGAGGTTGGGTCTGATGGTGTCAGAGTTAGAGTGTCCTCTATGGGTCAGTGGACCCAAATGTGATCCATCTTTGGCAGAGTCAGTCTGTCGGTTCAGTCCAGTGTGCATAGAGGGTAGATACCTTCCAGCTGACCTGGTGGTTCTAGAGTTGACAGATTTTGATGTCATTCTAGGGATGGACTGGTTATCTACGTATGATGCTACCCTGAACTGTAGAGACAAGGTAGTCAGTGTCAGAGACCAGGATGGATCAGAGTGTGTCTTCAGAGGAGACAGGAGAGGGACACCTAGGGGTTTGATATCAGCCCTCCAGGCTCGTAGGATGTTAAGGAAGGGGTGTCAGGGGTTCCTAGCTTATGTGAGAGAGCTAGACAGTCAGGTTAGGGAACCATCCTCAGTACCAGTTGTTAGAGACTTCCCAGATTTGTTTCCTGAAGAGCTTCCAGGACTACCACCTGATAGGGAAATAGAGTTCGAGATTGAGTTGATGCCCAATGCCAGACCGATCTCTATTCCTCCCTACAGGATGGCACCAGCAGAGTTGCGAGAGTTGAAAGAGCAGTTACAGGATTTGGTAGCTAAGGGTTTCATCCGCCCGAGTACCTCACCCTGGGGTGCTCCAGTATTATTTGTCAGAAAGAAGGATGGACCTCTTAGACTTTGTGTCGACTACAGACAGTTGAACAAAGTCACTATTAAAAATAAGTATCCTTTACCCAGGATCGATGATCTATTCGACCAGCTGGCAGGAGCAGGTTGTTTTTCTAAAATAGATCTGAGATCCGGATACCACCAGTTGAAGATCAGGGAAGGAGATGTATCCAAGACTGCTTTCAGAACCAGATATGGGCATTATGAGTTCCTTGTGATGCCGTTTGGGTTGACTAATGCCCCTGCAGCATTCATGGATCTCATGAACAGGGTGTTCAGGGAGTACTTGGATCGTTTTGTGATCGTCTTTATTGATGATATCTTGGTGTACTCCAGGACTGCAGAGGACCATGCCCAGCATCTGAGGATAGTGCTGCAAACCTTGAGAGAGCATGGCTTGTATGCCAAGTTCTCCAAGTGCGAGTTCTGGCTAAGGAGCATTTCCTTTTTGGGACATGTCGTATCAGAGGAAGGTATAACAGTAGATCCCAAAAAGGTAGAGGCAGTAGCCAACTGGCCTACACCCACTACAGTGACAGAAATCAAGAGTTTTATGGGTTTGGCAGGCTACTATCGGAGGTTTGTTCAGGACTTCTCGAAGATAGCTGCTCCTATGACCAGACTGACCAGAAAGAATCAGAAGTTTGTGTGGTCAGAAGAATGTGAAGAGAGTTTTGCAGAGTTAAAGAGACGGTTAACTTCAGCACCGGTGTTAGCACTGCCGATCAGTGATGAAGATTTCACAGTGTTCTGTGATGCATCCCGAGTGGGATTAGGTTGTGTGTTGATGCAGAATGACTGAGTGATAGCTTATGCTTCTAGACAACTGAAGAAGCACGAGCTGAACTATCCGACACACGATCTGGAGATGGCAGCTGTTATCTTTGCACTTAAGATGTGGAGGCATTACCTCTATGGGGTAAAATGTGAGATCTATACGGATCATAAGAGCCTGCAGCACATCTTAAGTCAGAGAGAGTTAAACTTGAGGCAGAGACGGTGGGTAGAATTGCTCAGTGATTATGATTGTAAGATCCAGTATCATCCAGGCAAGGCTAATGTGGTAGCTGATGCCTTGAGTCGAAAGTCACTTGGCAGTTTATCCCACATTGCAGTAGAGAGAAGACCGGTGGTGAAGGATTTCTACAAGCTCGTGGAAGAAGGGTTACAGTTGCAGTTATCTGGTACAGGTGCTTTGATCGCACAGATGAGAGTGACACCAGTGTTTCTAGAGCAAGTGGCTCTGAAACAGCACGAAGACCCCGAGTTAGTGAAGATTGCCAGGACTGTTCAGTCGGGCAACAGTGCAGAGTTCAGATTTGATAGTGAGGGGATTCTTCGACATGGTAAGAGGTTATGTGTACCAGATGATAGCAGTTTGAAGGCCGACATTATGAGGGAAGCGCATAATACGCGGTATAGCATTCACCCGGGAGCCACCAAGATGTATCAAGATCTGAGAAGGGTGTATTGGTGGCCAGCAATGAAGAGAGAAGTGGCACAGTTCGTGTCAGCCTGCGAGACATGTCAAAGGGTGAAGCTAGAGCACCAGAAGCCGGCTGGAATGCTTAACCCACTGCCGATTCCCGAATGGAAATGGGAGAACATAGCTATGGATTTTGTAGTAGGGTTACCGGCGACGTCTAACAGACTAGACTCCATCTGGGTGATTGTGGATAGACTCACTAAATCTGCTCACTTCATTCCAGTCAGGAGTACTTACTCTGTGGACAAGTTGGCGCAGGTGTATGTAGACGAGGTAATAAGGTTGCATGGAGTTCCAGTGTCGATAGTATCAGATCGAGGACCTCAGTTCACCTCCAGGTTTTGGCGGAGTCTGCAAAATGAAATGGGCACAAGGTTGGATTTTAGCACTGCTTTCCACCCACAGACAGACGGTCAGTCTGAGAGGACCATCCAGACCATTGAAGATATGCTGAGAATGTGTGTGTTAGACTTTGGCGGTTCTTGGAGGCAGCATCTACCTCTGGTGGAGTTTGCCTACAACAACAGCCATCATGCTAGCATAGGGATGGCTCCTTATGAAGCGCTGTATGGGAGGAAGTGCCGAACACCTGTTTGCTGGGAAGAGGTAGGAGAGAAAACTCTTGCAGGGCCAGAGTTAGTTGAAATAACCAGCAAGTTAGTGCCTATCATCAGAAAGAGGATCAGAACAGCTGTAAGCAGACAGAAAAGCTATGCAGACATCCGTAGGAAGCAGATAGAGTTCCAGGAGGGGGATATTGTATTGCTTAAGGTGTCTCCAATGAAGGGAGTGGTTCGGTTTGGAAAGAAGGGTAAACTGGCCCCACGGTACATTGGTCCCTTTGAGATCTTACAGAAGATCGGGCCTGTATCGTATAAACTAGATTTACCGGCTTCTATGGAATGAATTCACCCGGTATTCCATGTTTCTATGTTGCGAAAGTTTGTGTCAGATCCAGAGAAGGTTCTTAGTGAACCTGAGGTGGAAATCTTAAGTGATCTCACCTATGTAGAGCAGCCAGTGCGGATCCTTGACACCCAGATCAGAAAGCTGAGAAACAAGGAGATACCAATGGTGAAAGTTCTGTGGAACCACCACAACCTAGAAGAGTGCACTTGGGAGACTCGGGAGTCCATGCTCCAGCAATACCCATATCTGTTTTAAGGTTAGTTTTCCCCTTGTCTATGTGTTTATGTTGTGTTAGGGACATTCGGGGACGAATGTTCTTAAGGGGGGGAGAATGTAATACCCGGCTCGAGTCTGGCATCGGAATTCCTGTAGTCCGGTGGAATCTCGGGTGTCGGAACCCTCGAGAAGGGTAATGCATATGTTTTCCAAAGTCTTTTCACTTGTTTTCATGTTTTGAAGTGTTAAAAGACTTGAGTTTTGAAAGAAAAGCAACAAGGGAGAAATGCAAAGGTTCGGCCGCCGAAGGTCACTTTCGGCCGCCGAACATTGCATGGTTGCGGCTTCACGTTCGGCTGCCGAAGGTGGTCTGGCCAGCCACCTATAAAAGGGCCAAGGGTCGGTGGAAGGAGGTTATTTCTCCTCCACTTGCAGCCAGAGGTGAGTTTCAGCCTCTCCTACGTTGACTTTCATGTTTTCCATGATTTTCATCAAATCTTTCAAGAGTTTTAAGAGTTTTGGTGACTTATGAAGGTTTTGAGCAAAAGAAGCAAGTTTTGAAGCTTGGAGCTTTGAAAGAGCTTTTCTTCATATCTCCACGTTAGGATTCTTCATCCTCAAGTTGTGTAAGAGGTAAGTGAAGATCCTGAGTTTCTTTGATGATTTTGAAAGGTTTTATGAAGTTTGTATGGGTAGTATGCATGTTTAGGTTTAGGTGAGGTTTTTGGTGATTTGTGATGTTCAAGCATGTTTAAGTGTTATGTGCTATGTTTGTTTGGGGTTTTAGGATAGTTTTAGACCCCTTTGTGCATATATATGTGTATATGCTAGTTGGGAGTAGTTGATATGCATGTTTGTAGGTTTTTGGGCAAAGGTTGCATGAAACAGAGCAGGGTTCTGTCCTTCGGGCAAAACCAGGTTCGGCCGCCGAAGGAAGGTTCGGCCGCCGAACCCCTTGTGGAGGCAGTTTCGGCTGCCAAAGGTTGCCCCCGAAAGTGAGGCTTTCGGTTTAGACAGAGACTTTCGGCCGCCGAAAGAGGGAGTTTGGCCGCCGAAAGTGTGTGAGTTTCGTCTCTGGACGAGACCTTCGGCCGCCGAAGGTGCCGCCGAACATGCATGAGTTTCGTCTCTGGAGTGAGGTTTCGGCCGCCGAACCTGCCGCCGAAAGTGCCCTGTCCAGCTTTCTTTAGCATGTTTTATGTGTTGGTTTTAGGATTGTTTAGAGGGGTTTTGGGGAGTTTCTTAGAGATGTTCTTAAGTGAGTTTAGTCCCTCATTTGAGTCCACCTGTGTAGGTACGGACCAGAGGAATCAGGGAGGTCAGCAGTGAGTCCAGTGTCAGAACCTGCAGAGTCAGTTCAGAGATAACTAAAGGTGAGTGGAATTAACTTAATGTTTTAATATGAGAACTGAATATTTTATCATGCTTCATGCATCATGAATATGCTATAGGGTGAGTGCATTAGTGTACACAAAGATGCTGCATTGCATTTATCCTTGTACTTGGCATTGCTCCTTGTACATTGCTTATGTGAGACGGCACGGACTTCGTGAGGATTCATTAGCCCTCAGAGGAAAGACCTGGAACAGCCCTACGGGGACCAGGCACAACACAAAGACCTGGAACAGCCCTACGGGGACCAGGCACATGGTACTTAGGTACCCCAGATGAGATAGAGGGAGTTTTGATCCGTCCGGCCGAGGTGATGTGATTATGTGTTGCATTCCATGAGAGCATGTTTTATCACCTGTTATTTGACTATTCTACTCACTGGGCTAGCGTAGCTCATCCCTCTCCCCTAACTTCAGTTGTGCAGGTTCAGAGGTCAGAGAGAATTCAGCAGGGTACAGGAAGAGTACAGAGTTTTGTAATAGCTAGTGTGGACATATAATTGTATAGAGATAGTATATATGTATAGAATGGTGCTTGACTTATAAAACTTGTAATCCCTTTGTGGCGTCACATGATCAGTTTATGTATGTTTCTTTATTGTTGTATGTTTATGAGCAAAACCAGGCTTAACATTATGAGTTTGATCCGCCTAGAGCCATGAGGAGCTCTAGTAGGGATTAGTAGAGCACAGAGAGAGTGCATGCACAGGTTAAGCCTTGGAGAGAAGAAAAGTTTTATGTGTTTTACAGAAAATGTATGATCATGTATGGGATTTCACAGGTATACAGACAGGATAGCAGGCTTACTACGGGTCCCGGCGACCTTAAGTCGATCTGGATCCTAGTGCCGGTGGCAGTTCGGTTTCCGGGCTGTTACACTTTTTTAATCTTTCTTTTCTCCACTTCTATAGCTTGAAAATCCACCACTACTATTTGAGGACTTGTATGTGATTTTAAGGTTATTCCTGCCCTTGTGATGCCTTTCTATTTTCATTGCTTTGTCAACCATATCCTCCATGGTATTGTATTGGTACATGTCAAGTTCTTCAGCAATGTAGTGGTTAAGACCACCTAGAAACCTGGACATCAACATTTTCTCATCCTCCTCAATATGAGCCCGAGCCATCATCATCTCCATCTCCTTGTGGTATTCTTTCACACTCTTTCCTCCTTGCACCAGTCTTGCCAACCTGTTGTACATATCCCTATAATAGTGAGAAGGAATAAATCTTTGGCGCATCAACTCTTTCAAGTATTCCCATGGTGGAACTGCCCTTAATCCCTTATTCCTCCTAGTGGATTTCAATTGATCCCACCAGAAAGAGGCATAACCCATGAACTCAACGGCAACAATATGAGACTTCTTCTCCTCAGTATAGTTATGACACTCAAATATCTGCTCAGTTTTTCTATCCCATTCAATGTATTATTCAACATTGTTATTCCCTTTAAATTCAGAAACTTTCATCTTTATGGAGATCAAGTCACCATCAATTGTGTTGGTTTGGTATGTCTCGGTGTCATCATCATTTCTGCCAAGTCTAGCATCTCCACCTTTATTCCACCCAACGCCAGTTCTATTACCTCCATTAACTTCACCTCTTCCCCTTCCTTGTCCGATATTATCTTCTGTATCATCAACTTCATCGCGGACTTTGAGACTCTCGGACTTGTGGTCTATTGGGGTTAAGAATTCGATAAGCCATTCTGGTAGAAGTAGAAGCCTGTGAGACGTTCAAACTCTCCATAGTTTCGGTCATCCTCTCAAGAGCCCTATTGAGCCTTTGTAACTCACCACTGACTGACTTCTTAAAGAGCTTATAATCGTTACCCATGTTCGATTCACTTTCATCAGTAGTATCCACCACATTCTTGTCTTTACTCATCCTACCTTAAATCAACAAAGAACAAGGAGAACTAGCAAATATTGTGTTAGAAAAGAAAGCAAACAAGTGTTTTGTGCTACTTGAAAAATAAGTTCAATTGCACTTATTGCACTCTTTTGCACTCTTTTGCTGATTCTTCAATCGCACTTCAGAAACTAAGTTCAACCAACCAACCACAAGGTGCATTTAATGAAACAAAGAAGAAAACCTAAAGAAAGAAGGAAGCGCGCAAAACTAGAAAGAAGACACTGACAATTTGGAAAGTAACACAAGAACTAGATTTTGTGCTACTTGAAAAAGATCACCTAGAGTATAGACACAAGCAAACAATACTCCAACAATGTCAAGGAAGTAAAAGCAAGCTTAAAACAAAAAAGAGACTTATAATTCAAATAAAAAATGAACTTGGACAAAAGTTTAAATTTAATTCACTTCAAAGTAAATTAAATATGGATCTATTTAAATCTATCCAAAAAGGCAAGTATCAAAACCCCACAAATAGAATCATAAAAAAAAAAATTAAATTCCACTCAGTTCAGCATCATGAACGAAAATTATGGTGTTAAAAGAAGGATTTGATATCAAATCAAGTTAGATGCAATTGCCTTAATTGTGCACTTTAGGGAATAGGCAGATTTCTTTTGTCTCCTAATCTGGATTCAACCCAATTCAAAATTCAAAATTCAAAATTGATTCCCATAAATTAGAACAATCAATTGAGACAGGTAAGGCAATATAGATGAAAAGGAAGCATATCATAATTTCGGCTAGATTAAGATAAGTAAGGCAAAGGCGATTTTGATTTTTGATATTTTTTTTTATGGATTTTGATTTTTTTTTTTTTGTGATGATTAATAATCAAGAAGATGCAGCCATGGACACACAAGCTTTTACGAAAATCAACAACGAAGAAAATGAAAACTCAAAAAACCTTAGATCCTAAGATAAATCAGAATATACCTCACTTTGGCTCTAATACCAACTGATGCGGAACCTTATGGCACAAGCCTCAAACCCATACGCACAAATAGATACAGAATTCAAAGATTTGATAAACCCACCTCCTATGGCACCCCAAACTTAGAGAAGCTAAAACACCAATGATCGAAGGATTTAGATGAGAATTTGACAAACGCCACAACGAATAGTTGATAAGTTAGCCAAGATTCTTGGTGCAATTGATGAAAACAAATCCTCACTCTCACTCAAAGCAATACACGCCAAAGGCATGAAAAGAATTCTAAAAATTTTGATTAAAATCTGCCTCTTACAAGTGTTTCTTATGCTTATATAGTAAGGATAGAAAATAAAACCCTAAGACACTCTTTTTAGGGCTGGTCGAACTACAGACAAGACCCAAGCCCAATCACACACTAAAATAACATATCAAACACATAAGTATTAAAATAAAAGCCCAAAACATGGCCCAACACTAAAACTTAAAAGATAAAATATGGTGAGAATACAAGCCCAAACAAAGCTAAAATAAAAAAAGTGTTTAAATAATAAAATATAGCAAGCCCATCATAACAATGCCGAATAAATTAGACAGCGTTATCTCCATTACACACCTTAAGCAAGGTGAGTAGCTTAGGTGTGTCTTCAAGTTTCGCAAGACATTTGCCAATGGCAAGCTCAGTCAATTCTTGTGTTACTTGTTCTTAAACATGTAAGTTCATAGCTGCTTCAAGCTTCGTAGCTTTGCTCCTTGTCACTAGTCCACTAAGGAGCACCAATGGATCCTTGCCCCCTTGATTCTTATGTGATTTTGCTTGCTGGTTTGTATCACTGTGGCCCTCATCACACTTTTGAAAGTTGTGCGTCTCAAAATTTCCTTTCTGAAAAGCTATCATGGGTCTCTATTGGACATCAGCCGCAAAAGTTAGGCCCAGTCCAAGTCTACCGTAAAGTCCAAGGCTAATTGCTCCATGTCATTCCCTTTCCACTTGTAAAGAACTCGACCTCGAGTTGTTATCAGCAGGGTAGTACTAAAATAGATCCACCAGGTTAAATGTCTTGGAAATTTTCATCTCATGTGGGAGGTCAAGAACATAGGCATTATCATTAATCTTCTGAATGATCTGGAATGGACCAATCTTCTTGGCATTAAGCTTTTTTTGTCCTCTACCACGCTCCTTGCATAAATACACCATAACTTGATCACCGACATTGAAGGACATGAAACGCTTATGTTTATCAGCCGTAGCTTTATATTTTTCATTGGCTTCTTTAAGGCATTGTTGTACCTGTTTGAAAACATCCACGTGCTGCTTTGCCAAGTTGCTTGCTGCAATACTGTTGTGAGAACCTGTGGGAAGGGCAATAAGATCAACTGCATGCGCTGGGACTTTCCTGTACACAACAGTAAACAGTGACATCTTTGTGGAGCTATGCACAGCACTATTGTAAGCAAATTCTGCTTGGGCAAGAGGAAGATTCCAAACAGTTTTCTTGTTACTGCAGATGCAGTGCAGAAGATTGCCAAGCGTGCAGTTCACCACTTCAGTTTGTCCATCAGTTTGGAGATGTGTAGCACTGCTATATCGAAGTTCAATCCCAAAACGTTTCCATAAAGTCACCCAGAAGTGAGCTAGAAACTTCACATCTCTGTCAGAAGTAATGGTCTTAGGGACACCATGTAAGTGAACAATCTCTTGGAAAAACAGTTTTGCTACATGAGAAGCATCATTAGTTTTCTTGCAAGGAATGAAATGTGCCATTTTGGAGAACCTGTCAACAACAAGAAAAATGGAATCAGATCCACGTTGAGTACATAGAAGACCAAGAACAAAATCCATAGACAATTCCTCCCAAGGATGTGCTGGAATAGGCAGTGGAGTGTATAAGCCTGTATTATGCGAATGTCCCTTCTGAGTTTGACACACTGGGCACTTCTGAACCATTCGACCTGTATCCTTTTTTAATTGTGGCCAGTAAAATCGCTCCTCCATCCCAGTAATAGTCTTGTCATGCCCCAAATGACCACTCAAACCTCCTCTATGGACCTCCCGAATCAGCTTTTCCCGTAAAGAAGATCGAGGAATGCATAACCTGTTCTCCTTAAAAAGAAAGCCATCATGTATCAAGAACCCATCAATAGGATGGTGAGTCTAAACTCTAGCCCATGTATCAGCAAAGTCATCATTTGTAGCATACAAATCCTTCAGAAATTTAAAACCTACAACCTCCTGATTAACTGTAATTAACAGAGCAGCCCTCCTATTCAAAGCATCTGCCACATTATTACTATGGCCAGCCCTATGTTTGATGATATAATGAAAGGCTCCAAAGTAAGCTGCCCATCGAGCATGCATCTATTTCACATGTTTTTTAGTTTTAAAATGGATCAAAGATTGATGATCTATGTGAATAATAAACTCTCGCCCTATCAAATACTGCTCCCAAGTTTTAAAAGCCCGGAATACTGCATATAGCTGCTGCTCATAAGTAGACTACTTCTTTCTAGCTTCATTCAGTTTCTCACTAAAGAAGGCAATAGGCCTTTTAGACTGTGACAACACTCCACCAATCCCAACTCCACAAGCATCACATTCAACCTCAAACAGTTTATCAAAATCGGGTAAAGCAAGAATAGGGGCAGAAGTAAGCTTATCTTTAATCTATTCAAAACTCTTATTGGCAGTTTCAGTCCATGCAAATTTCTGTACTCTCTCTTTCTTCAAGCAATCTGTGATAGGGGCAACGATGCTGCTGAATTTTCTGATAAACCGTCGATAGAAAGTAGCAAGGCCATAAAAGCCGCGAACTTCAGAAATAGTTTTGGGGATGGGCCAATTCCCTATTGCTTCTACCTTCTTCTCATCAACATGTATCCCTACTGCACTAACAACGAAACCTAGGAACAGAACTCTCTCCGTCATATAAATGCACTTCTTAAGATTAATAACCAACTCACTTTCTTGCAAGGCTGTCATGACTTGATGGAGATGTTGTTGATGTTCTTCCTCACTGCGACTAAAAATCAAGATGTTATCAAAATAAACAACCACAAATGTGCATAAGAAAGGATGCAAAACTTGGTTCATGAGTCGCATAAAAGTGCTAGGTGCATTCGTTAAACCAAAGGGCATAACCAGCCACTCATACAAAGCCTTCCTTAGTCTTGAAGGCAGTCTTCCATTCATCTCCCTCCTTGATCCGAACTTGGTGATAGCCACTTTTAAGGTCGATTTTAGAAAAGACTTTAGACCCAGATAGCTAATCTAGCATGTCATCGAATCGTGGAATAGGAAATCGATATTGTACTGTAATTTTATTGATGGCCCTGCTGTCCACGCACATTCTCCAAGTCCCATCTTTCTTTGGAACTAATAGGGCAGGTACTCCGCAGGGGCTAATGCTCTCCCAAATATGCCCATTATTCAGTAATTCTTCCACATGTTCTTGCAGGATTTCACTCTCCTTTGGACTCATCTTGTAATGAGGCAAATTTGGTAATTTTGATCCAGGAATGAGATCAATCTGATGTTGGATATCCCGCAGAGATGGAAGCTTACATGATTCCTCCACTATCTTAGGAAACTCCTTCAACAACTCTTTGACGGGTGGTGGTAAAGATGGTGCATCCTTCATTATACCTTTTGCTCTTACCAATAAAGCCAGTATGCCTCCAGATTTCTCAACTGCACCTGATAGCCTCTGTACTCCCGTGAAAACAGCAACAACGTTCTTCCCTTCCACTTTAGAATGTTTCGTAGAACCGGAAGGCAAGATAGTAATCTTCTTTTGATTCCACGTGGACATGTATGAATTCTCCTTCCCCTTATGTAAAGCATCAACATCGAATTGCCAAGGGCGACCTAGCAAAATGCCATAGCAATCCATATCCACAACATCACAATTATCAGGTTCAGTATAAGATTTACCGATCGAGATAGGCACGCTGCAGATTCTGTTGACCTCAATTGTCGGACCTTCCTTAATCCATCCGACTTTGTATGGCGAAAGGTGCGGCTGTGTAGGCAACTGCAATTTCTCCAGCAATTGCTTAGCTATCAGATTCTCACAACTGCAGCTATTTATAATTAGCCTGCAAATTGCCTCTCCTACTCGACACTTTGCTTGGAAAATCTTCCTCCTTTGCGTTTCATCCTCCTGTTTTGTTGAGCATAAGATTTTCTTCACCACATAGGTGACCTCTCCATCTTCAGAACCAGCAATAGATCCATCATCGTCATCCACTTCCTCGTCAGTTTCAGCCACCTACTCAACTATATTAACCTGTCGGCGATCAGTATTAACTCCTTTATGTTCTGGACAATTATTTGATCGATGACCAGGTTGCCTGCAGCGGTAACATATTCCCGTTGGCTTCTGATAAGGATTGGTTCTGCCTCCTTTCTCTGTTGTAGTGGTGACGACCTTTCCCTTATTGTCTCTCCTTTCTTCCATGGTATTCTGAGGATTGCCAGAATTTACAACCTTAGAAGGCTGCCCGCTGTTATTGCCTCAATACTACTGCATCCCTATTGAACCAGAATTTTTGTAATTGAAATTTCGATTGTACTGCTGTCGTGGCTGCCAATCAACATGCTATTCTGCCCTTTTTGCCATCTCAATAGCGTCTACCAAGGTGAAAATCACAGCTGCTCCCATCATATAATGAATTTCGTGATTCAGGCCCCTCTGATAATGAGCAACCTGTTGGGCTTCATTCTCACAGTTTTCACACCTCGCCTGCAACCTCAAAAACTCCTCGGTATATTCATCCACCCTTCGGTTCCCCTGTACACAGTCATGATATTGGTTATATAAAACCTGAGCGTGATCGCTAGGCAAGAACCGTTGTTCAAACATCTGCTTCATCAACACCCAGTTTCGTATGGGTTCCAGCCTCCTCCGATAGCGTTCGTTTTGAATCAAATTCCACCAGGTTGCTGCACCCACTTTTAACTTATAGGCCACAATCGGAACCTTTTGATCCTCTTCCACGTTCATAACTTTGAAAAAATGTTCAACCTCTGCCAGTCAATCAAGAACAAATTCCACATCTAGCGAACTAGAAAAGTTTTGAAGGTCTATCTTGATCTTGTAACCTTCATGATAATTCTGATGGAGATTTGCAGGTACAGGATTGGCAACCACAGGATTGGCGGCTACAGGATTGGCGGCCACAAGATTGGCGACTGGGGGGTGTGCTACAGCAACGAGTTGGTGGAGTCCTTGCTATAGGGTCAGCTGTCTGATCATCTCCCTCAATTCTGCCAAAGATGGCTCAATCGCAACAAGTCACACCTCTTGGTTATCTGCCATGGTCGAACTTAGCTCTGATACCAATCTAATAAAGGACCATTTAGACTCCGTCAGGAGTTTTAACCAATATCGTTTGGCTAAGACGAAATAAGAGAAAAGATAGGCTAGAAGACTAAAAGTCTTATTGAAATTCCTCAAAAATTGAAAAGTGAGTTTCTAATAGCCAATGGAGGCTATTTATAATAAAAAATAAAACCCTAATGCGCAAAATTATGAAAATATCCAAAATATCTAAAAAAATAATTAAAATGCAAAATTGACCCCCTAAACGGTGAAATTTCCATATCAAACTTGGTGACAGGCCTATGGCCCTTGTCACATTTTTTAAAGTTGTGCATCTCAAAATTCCCTTTCCGAAAAGCTATCGTGGGTCTCTATCGGACATCGGCAGCAAAAGTTAGGTTTGGTCCAAGTCTGCCGTAAAGTCCAAGGCTAATTGCTCTATGTCAATTCTATTCGAAATGAACGCTATCGCAGGAGGCTGAAACCTATACGAAATTGGTTGTTGATGAAACAGATGATTGAACAACGATTTTTGCCTAGTGATCACACCTAGGTTTTATATAATCGGTATCATAACTATATTCAAGGGAGTCAAAGGGTGGATGAATATATAAAGGAGTTTTCGAGGTTGCACGCGAGGTGCAATAATTGTGAGAGCGAAGACAACATGTTGCTCATTATGAGAGGGGACTGAATCACGAAATTCGTTGTATGATGGTAGTAGTTGTGATTTTCACTTTGGCAGATGCCATTAAGGTGGCGACAAGAGCAGAAGAATGTGTTGAATGGTAGCCTCGACAACAGTCTAATTGGAATTTTAATTTAAAAAATTTTGGTTCGATGAGAACTTAACAATATAAAAGTAATTACAGTGGACAACCTTCTAGGGCTGTAAATTCTGGCAATCATCAGAATGCTGTAGAAGAAAGGAGAGACAATAAGGAAAAGGTAGTCATCAAAGGAGGCAAGACCAATCCTTATTAGAAACCAATTGGAGACATATGTTATCGCTGCAGGCAACCTGGACATCGATCAAATAATTGTCCAGAACGTAGAGGAGTTAATAATGATCATCGATAGGTTAATGTGGTTGAGGAGGTGGTTGAATCTAAGGAGAAAGTGGACGAAGATGATTGGTCTATTACTAGTTCTGAAGATGGGGAGGTTACCTATGTGGTGAAGAACATTTTATGCTCGACTAAATAGGAGTATGAAACGTAAAGGAGGAAGATTTTCCAGGCAAAGTGTCGAGTGGGAGAAGCGATTTGCAGGCTAATTATAGATAGTTGCATTTGTAAGAATTTGATCACTAAGCAATTAGTGGAGAAATTGCAGTTGCCTATACAGCCTCACCCTTCGCCATACAAAGTTGGGTGGATTAAGGAAGGTCCGATAATTGCAGTTAACAGAATTTGTAGAGTGCCTATTTCGATTGGTAAATTTTACACTAAATCTGTTAATTATGATGTTGTGAATATGGATTGCTATGGAATTTTGTTATGTCGTCCTTGATAGTTTGATGTTGATGCTTTACGTAAGAGGAAGGAGAATTTATAAATGTTTACATGGCATCGGAAGACGATTACTATTTTGCCTTCTAGTTTTGTGAAACATTCTAAAGTGGAAGGGAAAACTACTGTTGCTGTCTCTACAGGCGTGCAAAAGCTATTAGGCGCAGTTGAGAAATCTAGAGGCACACTGGCTTTATTGGTGAGAGCAAAAGGTGAACTAAAGGATGCTCCATCTTTATCACCACCCGTCAAAGAGCTGTTGAAGGAGTTTCCTAGGGTGTTGGAGGGACCTACAAAGCCTTCACCTTTGCGGGATATTCAACATCAGATTGATCTCATTTCTGGATCCAAATTACAAAATCTACCTCATTACAAGATGACCCCAAAAGAGAGCGAAAGCCTTCAAGAACAAGTTGAAGAGTTATTGAAGAAGGGGCACATTCGAAAGAGCATTAGCCCTTACAGAGTCCCTACCTTATTGGTTACAAAAAAAGATGGAACTTGGAGAATGTGCGTGAATAGTAGAGCCATTAATAAGATTATAGTTTAGTATCGAATTCTTATTCCTTAACTAGATGACATGTTGGATCAGTTATTAGGGTCTAAAGTATTCTCTAAAATTGACCTTAAAAGTGGCTACCACCAAGTTCGGATTAAGAAGGGAGGTGAATGGAAGGCAATCTTTAAAACTAAGGAAGGCTTGTACGAGTGGTTGATTATTCTGTTTGGTTTGACGAATGCACCTAGCACGTTCATGTGATATATAAACCAAGTTTTGCATCCTTTCTTACACAGATTTGTGGTTATTTATTTTGATGATATCTTGATTTTTAGTGGCAGCAAAGAAGAACATTTACAGCATCTCAAGTCATGGCAGCCTTGCAAGAAACTAAGTTGGTTATTAATTTTAAAAAATGCATCTATATGATGGAGCATGTTCTGTTTCTTGGATTTATTGTTAGTGCATAAGGGATATATGTTGATGAGAAGAAAGTAGAAGCAATACGAAATTGGCCCATTCCCAAAAATATTTCAGAAGTTCGCAGCTTTCATAGACTTGCTACTTTCTATCGGTGCTTTATCATAAATTTCAGCAATATTGTTGCCCCTATCACAGATTGTTTGAAGAAAGAGAGAGTGCAGAAATTTACTTGAACTGACACTGCCAACAAGAGCTTTGAGGAGATTCAAGATAAGCTTACTTCTGCCCCTATTCTTGCCCTACTTGATTTTGATAAACTGTTTGAGGTTGAATGTGATACTTATGGAGTTAGGATTGGCACTGTGTTATCGCAGTCTAATAAGCCTATTGCCTTCTTTAGTGAGAAATTGAATGATGCTAGGAAGAAGTAGTCTACTTATGAGTAGAAATTATATGCAATATTCTGGGCCTTTAAAACTTGAGAATAGTATCTGATGGGGCGAGAGTTTATTATTCACACAGATCATCAATCTTTGATTCACTTTAAGACTTAAAAACATGGGAATAAGATGCATGCTTGATGGGCATCTTATTTTGGAGCTTTTCATTATGTCATAAAATATAAGGCTAGCTATAGTAATAAGGTAGCAGACGCTTTGAGTAAGAGGGCTGCTTTGTTAATTACAATCAGTTATGGGGTCGTGGGTTTTGAATTTCTAAAGGATTTATATACTGTAGATGATGATTTTGCTAATATATGGGCAAAGATCCAAGTTTGCTAGCCTACTGAATGATTTTTTTATACATGATAGATTTATTTTTAAGGATAATAGGTTATGCATTTCTCGCTCTTCTTTGCAGAAAAAATTGATTCAAAAAGTCCATAAAGGAGGTTTGAGTGGTCATTTGGGACGTGATAAGACTATTGCTAGTTTAGAGGAGCATTTTTATTGGCCACAATTGAAAAAGGATATAGGTGGAATGGTCCAGAAATGCCCAGTTTGTCAAACTTAAAAGGGTCATTCGCAAAATACACGCTTATACACTCCATTGCCTATTCTAGAGTATCCTTGGGAGGACTTGTCTATGGATTTTATTCTTGGCCTTCCACGTATACAACGTGGATTTGATTCCATTTTTTGTTGTTATTGATAGGTTCTCCAAAATGGCACATTTCATTCCTTACAAGAAAACTAATGATGCTTCTCATATTAAAAAACAGTTTTTCCAGGAGGTTGTTCATTTACATAGCATTCCTAAGACCGTTACTTCTGATAGAGATGTGAAGTTTCTAGCTCACTTTTGAGTGACTTTATGAAAACGTTTTGGAACTGAACTTCGATATAGTAGTCCTTCTCACCCCCAAACTGATGGCCAAGCTGAAGTGGTGAACTGCACTCTTGGCAATCTTTTGCGTTGCATCTGCAGTGATAAGAAAATTACTTGGAATCTTACTCTTGCCGAAGCATAATTTACTTGAAACAGTTTTGTCCCTGGTTTTACAAAGATGTCACTCTTTGCAGTCGTGTACAAAAAAATTCCTACACATATAGTTGATCTTATTGCCCTTTCTACAAGTTTTCATAACAATATTGCAGCAACCAACTTGGCAAATCAGTATGTGGACGTTTTCAAACAAGTACAATAATGCCTTACGAAAGCCAATGACAAGTATAGAGCTGCAACTGATAAACATAGGTATTTCAAGTCTTTCAATGTTGGTGATTAAGTTATGGTGTATTTGCTCAAGAAATGTGATGGAGGACAGAAAAAACTTGACCCAAAGAAGATTTGTCCATTTCGGATCATTCAGAAGATTAATGACAATGTCTATGTTCTTGACCTCCCAGATTATATGAAAATTTTCAAGATGTTTAATGTGGTGGATCTATTTCAGTATTACCCTATTGATGACAACTCAAGGTCAAGTTCTTTACAAGTGGAAGGGAATGATGCGGAGCAATTAGCCTTGGATTTTACAGCAGACTTGAACCAGGCTTAACTTCTGCTACCCACATCCATTGAAGGTCCACGATAGCTTTTCAAAAAGGAAATTTTGAGACGCATGACTTTCAAAAGTGTGATAAGGGCTGCAGGCCTGTCACAAAGTTCGAGATGAAAATTTCATCGTTTAGGGAGTCAATTTATATTTTAATTATTTTTATAGATTTTTTCATAATTCTCCATATTATGGTTTTTGCTATTATAAATAGCCTTTTTCTTGACTGTTTGAGACACTTTTCAATTTTCAAAAATTTAATAAGAAATTTCGGCTTCTAGCCTTTTGTTATCTAAATTTCATCTTAACCAGATGTTATTGGTTAAAACTCCTAACGAAATCTAATCATTATTTCATTAAGTTAAGTATCAAATAACTCACAAATAACTTTTTTATTTTTACCCTTGCTTATTTTTATGGTTTCTACTATATGTTATTTAACAATTTATAAAATTAGGATTCAAATTCTTTGGATATAATCATATAATTTGGTAATATAATTAATAATATTATATTTAAACTATATGAGATATAAAATATTTTATTGAAGTTATATTGGAATTATAATATTAGTAAAATCATTAAAAATAACACACGCATATATATAATTGGTTCTTCGATATGGTCTCGATACAGTTCCGATTCGATTTTGCTGTGATTCTTGATAAAAAAACTAGAATTAGAATTAGAACTAGAACCAAATAGTTAAATAAGTTTGATTTTGAACAGTTCAGTTCCTATAATATCAGTTCCTTTTCGGTTCTTGGTTCGGTTAAGGACCCTTAAGAACCGTGCAAAACCCTAACGTAAACCCATACAATAAAAACTGAAAAGTGAATTCTTCATTCTATCATTGACTTGCTTGTTTCAGTTCATACTATAACTTTCTTAATCTCAGACTAAATTGTGCTTTATTATATTTTTGAGGAGGAGTCATATAAAGTTCCTCATATATAACTATGCAAACATGGATTATCTATGTCCAATTGATGGGCATGCCAAGAATTGGCAATAGCAATTACTAGAAAAAAAAACTACTAGTAACTGTATTAGGAATTAGGGAGAAACTTTTAGTATAATTGATACCCTCTAATTAGTTGAATCCCTTGGCTGTCAATCTTGATTTAAACTTGACAACAATTCCATCTTACTTATACTTGATTTTATATAATCACTTAAAAGTGATATGCTTCTTTTGAGTTTAAAAAGGTGCTGATACCAATTGTTGGTTATTAGAAGGAGAGAAAGAAGAGATATAATGATATTATCTTTTTATTCATATGGGACGCAAACACCATGCCACAAACGTTGAAGATGTTGTTATAGTCAGTATATTTTAATATATCTATTAGGTTTGGTCAAATTAATTGTTTCCTTCACAAAATCGAACCGAATCGATTTAACTGATTTTTAAAAAATTTAAATTGAATCAAATTTTCTTATAAACTGAACTAAAATTTTAATTCAGTTTGATTTGATTGATTATTTCGGCTTGGACCAAACTTTGCTGAACCCTAAGAGCACCTCTTCTTCCCATGCCAACATGTTGTTTTTGTTTAGTTCTCTTCCCTACTTAGGCTTCATTCTACACATCTACCGACTGCAAACATTATAGATAAATGGAATAAGATGTTCAACAGGTTTGCTCAATATGCGAATCACCAATAGCTTATTCAATTATTCTCTTTCATCCTCTAGCAGCTATTCAGAATCAAATACTAACCAAATAGACAACTCAACTCATATTATGCAAAGATGGACCCCACCAGTGCAAGGCTTTGTGAAGGTCAATTTTGATACAGCTATTGATCTTAATTCTAATGTTGTGGTTTCAACACTAGTATTGCAAGATCATAATGAGAGTTTTTCTTGGATGCCATTTATGGAGTTCTTTAAATGACCCTTTACTCTTAGAAAGCTTAGCTTATAGGGAAGCTCTCATCCTTGCTTGAAACAAAAGGTTTGCAAAAGTAATAATTGAAGGAGACTCATCACAAGTTATAGAAGCGTGTAAAGGAGGCTCTTCTACTTTGAGCATTTAAGACATTATTGAGGATTCAAGAGATTTGGCTTATTGTTTCCTAGTAATTTCTTGCTATTGGGTTTGAAGAAGGCTAGTCATTTGTTAGGGAGAAAGTTCATTAGTAATTGTGTTTTCAAATGTAATCTTTCTATGCAAATGGACTTTGTATTCTCTTTTTTACCTCCTTTAAGGGCTATTATAAATTTATGCTTTTAGAAGAAAAAAAAAGGACAACCACATAAAGAAGCATTTATTTTAAGCGATTATGATAAGATCAATATAACATTCGATTTTAGAACTGTTACTAGTGCTTCAGGACATATTAACTTAAAGTTGCTTGAATTTGTAGCAAGCCTTATATTGTAAATTTTAATTAACTAAGGGCCCAATGAACTGATTAGAACTCTAACACAAGTGAAAGGAAGATACTTTTTTCTTCACTGAGACTTGAAATACTTTCAAATGGACCTTAATTTAAGTGTCTTATATATATATATATATATATATATGGGGTATCATTATTCTTTTCAAAACTAGAGTCAGGTTCCATATTCTTCTCATTAGAACTAGAAGTAGTCATTTTGCTCATCCAGTTAACACTACAGAAAACCATCAGATCACTAACGATTCAAGTCCATTAGGAATAATAATGAAAATAGTGACGGATGTTAGAAAATACTTTCTCCACTAACGGAGGCATATAATCGTTAGTGACCATATTAATTACTAACGGACAATCATATCCATTAAACATCTGTTAGTGATATATAACGGATATCTAATGCATTAAAAAGTTGTTTGGGAATTCATTATCTTTATATCTTGTGTTATTTTCACTAACGGACTCAATCATCCGTTAGTGAGTTATAAACCCAAAATGGTACCATTTTTTTTATATACTATTATTGCCTCTGAATGGTACCATTAACCCAAAATAGATATTGAAAATTCTCAAATTTTGTAACTCAAATCCCTAATTCTCTCCTCTCAATGTTTCGCATTGGAAACTCTTAACGGTTCTCCCTTCTTGTGTCAAACGACTATATCATCCGTCGACTGCCATCACTATCAATAGGTGCTCGACATAGTTCGCGTTGTTCCCCTCCCATCACCGCTATCATAGTTTCTCTCCCAAACGAAACATTGAAGGTAAGAATTTAATTACAACTTGGATTAAATGCATGTCCTTGTATTTCTATAAGAGTTGTGTGTTAAATGCATGTCCTTGGAGTTTGTTATTATGTTTTGGTGTGGACAATGTTTGAATTTGTTGTTGCCTTCTGTTGGTTATGTGAATTGGAGTTTGAAATACATAGACAGTTTCTTAGATCATTATTCTATTGTGTGTTAACTGCATGTCCTTAGAGTTTGTTATTGTGTTTTGGTGTAGACAATGTTTGAATTTGTTATTGCCTTCTGTTGGTTATGTGATTTGGAGTTTGAATTACATGGACAGTTACTTAGATCATTGTTCTTATATATAAATATGCATGTAGTGACTATGTTGTTGATTTATTATATATATATATATATGTTCTTTAAGAGCAATAAATATGAACCAATGTATGTGTTGTTGATTTGTATTATATATATTTTGTTATATCAAATCCCTAGTTTCTTAGTCCTTCAAGAGCAACAAATATGAGCCAATATCTATGTTGTTGATTTATATTATATATATGTCCAAGTGATGCAACAATGTTGGTTTGAGCTTTCGATCATGGCCTTTGAAGCTAAGTTTTGCTATTGAAATGGGTTTTGTTATAAAGGGTCAAAACTTTCCATAATTTTTTAATGTAAGTTTAGGCCTTTTAGTTCAAGATAGTGAATTAAGAGATTTGGTGTTTCCTTGTACTAGACCTTATATCATGTTTTATGCACGTTTATTATTTTTATCTAACATGGATACTTTTTAGTATTTTTAATATGTTTTCTTTTAAGTACATGATGTGTATACTTGAGTAAATCAAATCTTAGAATAGAGTACCTTTCAAACGCCTGTTTATTTTTATCTAATAGTTTTTTTTTTTTTAATTTTAGGATAGAGTACCTTTCAAATGTATGGCTTTCTGCTTAATTCGATGTAAAATCTAAAATTTAATACTCCAATACATACATTTAAAACTTAGTAAGCTAGTTATCATTGTTTTCGTGTGTGATAATTAGTGAGCTAGTTATCATTAACATGGTTTTTGAATAATGAGAAGGGAGATCACCTATTTTTTTAGCATGCTATTTTGCTCTTGTATTGCCTTTTCCTGACAAACAAGAAGCTCATCATTTTTTGTTTTCTTTTTTGGATTATTTTTCTACTAATTAATTGAAAAAAAGCCAAATTATTACTTAGAGAAAGTCTAATTATATTTTAAGGTATATTTAGATCCTAAGGCATAAAATTTATCATTTTGACCTTAGAATAATTTTAGCAATAATAGAAGATGAATAAATAAAACCCTAGCCCAATCTTAATTATTTAAGAGAAATTAAAAAGGAAATTAAAATGGATAATTGATATTAGAAAAAAAATGATATATGTTGTTTTTATAATTATTAGAATAAGAGAAAAGTACAATTTCATTTATAAGTGCATTTATTGGTTACAAGGATACAACTTGAATAAATATTAGCAGCAACTATTTTAATTGAAGTACTCTTGAAACCTTATTTGTAACTTTATTTTCACGATACATTAGTAGTCAATATTTTGCTTTCATATCAACATACTAATTAAAGTTGTTATGTCTATTGAAACAAGCTGGATGTATTACCATCTCAGAGAGGGTTTACTGAATCCAAATTTTTTAGAGGAAATAAATAAATTCATAGAGAAAGCTAAGGACTGCCTAGATTGTTTAAATGGTGATCAAATTCATTGTCTTTACAACCAAATTAAGTGTCAAAATCATAGCTTTCAACATGAAAATACAATCAAGTATCATTTAATGAAGCATGGTTTTATACAAAATAACCTTGTTTGGTACTTGCATGGTGAAATTGAAGTGTATCATAATTCTGATAATGTAGTATTAGATATGTCTCATAGTTCCGATAGGGTTGATCTTGCTCATTTTAATTGGTTGGAGGATATGGTCATGGATGCAGTAGGCATTCATGTAATAAATAAAGAGACATGTCAGATGCCAAATTCCGCTACACAAAAACTGTATGATATGTTAAATGCAGCTAAGCAAGAACTGTGGCCTGGATGTCAAAATCACTCTCAATTATTAGCAGTTGTCTGTTTCCTAAATTTGAAAACAGAACATCATTTCTTAGAAAGGTATTTTGATAAGCTTTGTGAACTTATAAAGGAGATGTTACTAAATGACAATGTCATGACGGATAGCTTTTACTCAACAAAAAAAACTAGTACAATGATTGGGGCTTCTTGTCGAAAAGTTACATTTTTGTGTTAATGTGTGTATGATTTATTGGGGAGATGATACAAAACTAACCAGATGCAAATTTTGTAATGAAAACAACAAAAAGACATTATGGAAAAGGAACGACTCTTATACCATACAAGAAGATGTATTACTTCCCCATAACACCACATTTGCAAAGACTTTATGCTTTGTCTGTTACAGCAAAGTACATGACTTGGCATGATGATCATGCAAATGAGGATGGGGTCATATGTCATTGTTCAAATGTACCTGCTTGGAAGAATTTCAACCAAACTCATCCAATTTTTGCAATAGCGGCCTAAAGTGTTAGACTTGGCCTTTACACTGATGGCTTTCAACCATTTAATCAATCTGGCCAACAATATTCTTCATGGCTAGAAATCTTAACTCCATATAACTTGTCACCATAGATGTGTATGAAAGATAAGTACATGTTTCTGATGATTATTATTTCTAGTTCTAAAAATCCAAAGGAAAAGCTTGATGTATACATTTAACCATTAGTTAAAGAATTGAAAGAGCTTTGGGAAGCTAGTGTGGATACTTATGATGCTTTCCATTAGAACAATTTCATCATGCGTGTTGCTTCAATTTGGACTATTAATGACTTTCATACTTATTCAATGCTCTCAGGTTGGAGCATAGCAGAACGCACTGCATATCCATATTGCATGAAAAATACAGATGCCTTTACATTAATAAGGGGAGGTAAACAAACGTGGTTTGATAGCCATCAAAAGTTCTTACCACAGAACCACCCTTTCCATTGAAATAAGACATCTTTTATTAAGAACCAAACTGCCTGTAACTCACTGCCACTAATTAGAACTGGAGAATACTTGTTAAAAGAGATTGACTCATTTGGCTCGATGCGAGTAACAGATAATGACAGTCTAAAAATAAATGGTCAGATATCAAAGAGAACTGGTTGGCATAAACGAAGCATATTACAGGATTTGCCATATTAGTTATCAATTATGATTCACCACAATCTAGATATCAAGCACATTGAAAAGAATATTTTTGAGAATATTTTCAATACTGTGATGTATGTGGAGGGAAAGATAAAGAATAATATTAAATCACGGAAAGATTTAAAGAAAATATATAGAAGAGTAGAATTGAATAAAGATCCAATTAGAGGAAAATATCTAAAAGCAAGTTATTGCTTGGATAAGGAATCAAAGATGTTACTATGTAATTGGCTAAAAATACTAAAATTCTCGAATGGATATATTTCCAATCTAGGAAAATGTGTTGACAATCGAAAGTTTCGACTATTTGGTATGAAAAGCCACGACTGTCATATTTTCATGCAACAAATTCTTCCAATAGCTCTGACTGTGCGGTTGTCGAAACTGATCAAAAATAACCTTTTGGGTTATCAACAATTTCACAACTGTAGATAGTGGCAAAAGGATCGAATTTACAGGGAATTGAAACTTACTTATTTTCCTTATCAAGACCAAGTAAATAAACTGAAAGTAAAATAAAAGGGGGGGGGTTTTGAGATTAATGAATTAAACTAATACTGTAATACCCGCCTAGACCCCGGCATCGAAATTCCTGCCTTTCGGCGGAATCTCAGATGTCGGAACCCTCTAGAAGGGTAAAATCATGTTTTTATAAAATGTTTTTACATGTTTTATGGTTTGAATGAAGAAAGAAATTGAGATTTGAAAGAAAAGACCAAGGTTGGAAAAGTCAGGTTCGGCCGCCGAACGTTGGTGACTTGCGAAAGCTCTTTTAGCCTCCGAAGGTGGTCTGGCCAGCCACCTATAAAAGGCCCCTTGTTCGAAAATGGGCGAGTTTTCTCTCTCTATTTTCGGGCAAAGGTGAGATTTCGCCCTCCTTTAGTTGATTTTGAGTTTTTCCTTCAATCTCTTCAAGTTTTAACAAGTTTTAACAAGTTTTAACTTGGTTTTGAAGATTTTGAGCTAAAGATCAAGTTTTTGAAGCTTGGAGACCCGGAGCTCGATTTCTCCCCATCTTCGAGTTTGGATCGCCTCTCCTCTTGATTTTCAAGAGGTAAGAGTAGATCTTACCCTTCTTTTATGCTTTATGTAAGTTTTGAGGGGTCTTAGAGAGTTTTAATGCATGTTTAGAGTAGTTGTAGAATGTTAGGGTTTATGTGAGTTAATTGATGAAATGTATGTTTATTGTATGCTATGTGAATGTTTGTTGGGGTATAGACTAGTTTTAAGCCCCTATATGCTTGAAAATGTGTATATGCATATTTTAGAATAGTTGGATATGTGTTGAGAAGGTTTGGTTGGCTGAATGAGTGTGAGAGGCTTGAGTTCTGCCATTCTAGAAGAACTCAGGTTCGGCTGCCGAAGCCATGTTCGGCCGCCGAACCTACCTGTGGAGGCAGTTTTGGCTGCCTAAACTCGCCTCCTAAAGTTTGGATTTTTGGCTCTGGAGGGGAGTTTCGGCCGTCGAACCTGCCGCCGAATGTTAGTGACTTTCGGCTCTGGACAGACTTTCGACCGCCGAACCCTGCCCCTGAAAATGCTTGACTTTCGACTCTGGAGGGACTTTCGGCCGCTGAACCTGCCGCCAAAAGTGCCCTGTTCAACCTTCCTTTGCATGATTTCTATTATGTTTTAGGGGGGTTTTTGGGGAGATGTTTAGAGTTATACTAGAGTATGTTTGGTCCCCCATTTGAGTCCACCTGTGTAGGTTCGGACCCAAGGAACCTGTAATACCCGGCTAGAGTCTGGCATCAGAATTCTATAGTCTGGTGGAATCTCGGATGTCGGAACCCGCTAGAAAGAGTTTTAGTATGTTTTAATGTTTTAAGTATAAAGAAAAAGAGTTTTTGAAAGAAAAGAACCAAGGAAGAAATGCCAGGTTCGGCCGCCGAAAGTGAGCTTCGGCCGCCGAACATGCATGGCTTTTGGATTCACGTTAGGCCGCTGAAGGTGGTCTGGCCAGCCGCCTATAAAAGGCCCTAGGTCGGTGAAATGGATAAATTTCTTCCATTTTCACAGACAGAGGTGAGACCATGCTCTTCCTTGGGTGATTTTCATGATGTTTACAAGAGCTTTCAACGTTTTGATGAGGTTGTATGTTGTTTTGAAGGTTTTGAGCTAAAAACCAAGATTTTGAAGTTTGGAGAGTTTGAGAGTGAGTTTCTCCACATCTCCACGTTAGGATCACATATCCTCGAGATCTTCAAGAGGTAAGTGTAGATCCGTAGCTTCTTTGATGTTTTATGAAGGTTTTATGAAGGTTTTATGGGTAGAGATGCATGGTTAGGGTAAGTTGAGTTTTTGGTTGCTTTGTGGTCAAAGCTTGCTTATGTGGTTAGTTGCGATGTTTGTTGGGGTTTTGAGGTAGTTTTGGACCTCTTTATGCATATATTTGAGTATATGTGTGTTGTAGAGTTGAGGTTTGATGGTTGAGAAGTTTGGAGGAAGATGTGCATGATGTGGAGCAGGGTTCTGCCTTACTGGGGAACCCAGTTTCGGCCGCCGAAAGAAGGTTCGGCCGCCGAACATGCTAAGGAGGTGGTTTCGGCTGCCTAAGCTTGCCCAAGCTTGCCCCCGAAAGTTTGGACTTTCGGCTCTGGAGGGAAGTTTCGGCCGCCGAAAGTGCCGCCGAAGGTTTGAGACTTTCGGCTCTGGAGTGCCTTTCAGCCCCCGAACCTTGCCCCCGAAGTTGGGTTCGGCTGCCGAAAGTGAAGTTCGGTCGCCGAAGGTGCATGAGTTTCGGCTCTGAAGAAGACTTTCGGCCGCCGAACCTACCGCCGATAGTGTCCTGTCCAGCCTTCTTTTGCATGCTTTATGTGATTGTTTTAGGATGTTTGAGGGGGTGTTTGGGGAGTTTTATAGAGATGGTCTTGAGTTAGTTTGGTCCCTCATTTGAGTCCACCTGTGTAGGAACGGACCAGAGGAACCGAAGAGAGTAGCAGTGAGCACTGCTTCAGAGTTTTCAGAGTCAGTTCAGAGTCAACCAGAGGTGAGTGGAACTAAACTTAATCTTGTAATATGAGAACTTAAATGCTTTTAGCATGTTTCTTGCACCATGAGTATGCAATAGGTTGATTGCATTAGACATCACGAATATGTTGCATTGCATTCTATGTTGTTGTTGTGGGTGATAGTGGATGATCCAATAGTCCCTGAGTAAGACCAGGACCCCATTCTACAGCCTGGCACGGTATATGGTAAGTTAGTATGATGTGTACAAGAAGACCAGGACCCCATTCTACGGCCTGACACGAGTTTAGGATGTCGGGACTATTTGGGGACATGTTCACCCGAGATAATGTGAATTGTCTGTGATGTGATGCATTTCATGAGAGCATGTTTATAACATGTTTTGTTGTTCTACTCACTGGGCTATAGTAGCTCACCCCTCTCCCTTAACCCCAATCTTACAGGTCCAGAATTCAGGGGGAGTTCAGCAGAGTACAGAAAGAGTAAAGGGTTTTGTAATAATCTAGTGTGGACATGTAATAATTGTAAAGTTCAGTAGTGTACTTGACCTAATTGTAATGTAAATCCCTTTGTATACATGATTGGTTTATGTAAATGTGTTTTCTTGATGAGGATGAGAACCAGGCTTAACATAGTATGAGTCTTAACCCGTCTAGAGTAAGCTCTAGTAAGGGGTTTTGTTGTACAGAGATAGTACATGCTCAGGTTATGCCATTGGTATAGAGCAAAGTTTTATGTTTTTTTTATGTTTTTACAGAAAATGTATGATCATGTATGGGATTTTACAGGTACTCAGATAGTATAGTAGGCTTGCTACGGGTCCCGGTGACCTTAAGTTGACCTGGATCCTAGTGCCGGTAGCTGTCCAGTTTTCGGGTCGTTACAGATTGGTATCAGAGCCATAGGTTCATATGGTCGGACCTATAGAGAGAGTGTTGGGCTCATAGCGTGTAGGTCAAGCATAATAGGAATCATGTCCACTAGGATAGGAGTCCTGTCTTTATGATGATGTGTAATGCCATGATTTATGCATGTGCATTGTTGTTATGTGATGTTTATTTGCTTATATGTGCTGTTATGTGTTGTTTTCCAGTAAGCTAAGATGAGAGGAACTCGTCGATCTGCACGATTGACTGGAGTCCCACCAGTGAATGAGGGTTCAGCTGCTCGTCCTCCTGCGTTGCCAAGGGCGAGATCTCAGAGATCAAGTAGGGAGGGTACATCAAGGGACCCTAGAAGGTCTTTTGACGAGAGCAGATGAGGAACAGTTAGAGGAGGAAGGTCAAATGAAGTGAGGGAGGCTATGGATGTTGATCAGAGAAGCGAGGAAAGCATGGGTATGGATAGATCGGAAGAGGGTATGGGAGAGTCTCAGGGAGGCGCTTAGGCCTCGGGGTTTGGTTTTCCACCTCAGTATCCACCCTTTCCACAGGGCCCGGGATATCCGATGGAGGGTACGTCGGATTACTCTGGTTTTACCCCATATCCTACCTACATGACGTACATGCCTTATCCTCCTTTTTACCTACCATATCCCATGTACCCACCCACACCTTTCCATCCCAGTTCAGCATACCCAGATCCAAGTTTAGCACCTCCTCCGGCACCAGAATCAGAACCAGTAGCCCCTGTTGTCCAAGTACCTTAACCTAGCTCAGTTGAGGGAAGCAAAGTGAAAATGACAGAGTATCTGAAGTTGGATGCTCCCAAGTTCAACACGGGAGATGATCCATTTGAGTACCTCAGGACAGTTAGGATGATAACCGATGAGTTAGGAACTGATGATAGCAGAGCCATAGAGATGGCGGGGTTCACACTCAAATGCAAGAAAGCACGAGAGTAGTTCAAGAACTATGTGGCCCTTAGGTTGGACAGCATGTCATGGGGAGAGTTCGCCAATGAGTTTGCAGGGTGGGCTTTTCCTGACAGTTCCAGAGAGTTGAAAGTGATAGAATTTGAGCAGTTGAGGCAGACCGAGGAGATGAGTGTAGATGAATACACAGACAAGTTCCTGGATTTGCTTCAGTATGTGGGTAAGGCTTATGACACTGATCAGAAGAAGGCAAGGAGATATACTATGAGATTGCATCCCCGGTATTCCTCCTTGATTCTTCCAGCAGAGAAAGAGAGTTTCCACTCTATAGTGGATGCCGCCAAGAAAATGGAGGCGAGTGCCATCATTCAGGGGACAGTAAAACAGCAAGTGGCACAGCCTTCGGGTTCTAAGACCCCCAGTGCAGCAGCTTCAGGCAGTAAGAAATGGGGAAAGGCAAAAGGTCAAAAGAACAAGTTCTGGAGCAAGATCAAGTCTGGTCTGGGAATGGGTAGTGGCTCAAGCTCTGGCGCAAGCAGTCCAGTATGTGGGAGATGTGGGAGACCGCATCAAGGAGTTTGTCAGTTGGGATCTACAGCTTGTTATAAGTGTGGGCAGGAGGGACATTTTTCACGGGAATGTCCTCAGGCGACCTTTATGGCACCATCCCAACAGATGAGCTCAGGCAGTGTAGCACAGCCAATAGCTCCAGCCATGCCTAAGTAGTGGCAGAGGTAGAGGGAGAGGGTCAGCCTCTTCTTCTACCGCAGGTTCTCGAGGTGGAGGTCCTATAGCCCCAGCACAGATCTTCACTGTGACTCAGGAGGATGCAAACACGTCGAACACAGTGGTGTCAGGTAATCTCATCATTGGGTGTTCTGATGTGTATGCTTTGATGGACCCCGGTGCTTCTCACTCTTTTATTGCTTCTGGAGCCGTAGAGAGATTGGGTCTGATGATCTCTGAGTTAGAGTATCCTCTCTGGGTCAGTGGACCCAAATGTGACCCATCAGTGGCAGAGTCAGTCTGTCACTTCAGTCTAGTGTTCATAGAAGGTAGATGCCTTCCAGCTGACCTGGTGGTTCTAGATTTGACGGATTTTGATGTCATTCTAGGGATGGATTGGCTATCTACATATGGAGCTACTTTGGACTGTAGAGACAAAGTAGTGAGTCTCAGAGACCAGGATGGGTCAGAGTGTGTCTTCAGAGGAGACAAGAGGGGTACTCCTAGAGGTTTGATCTCAGCCCTTCAGGCTCGTAGGTTGCTTAGGAGGGGTTGTCAAGGGTTTCTAGCTCATGTGAGAGAGTTAGATAGTCAAGTTAGAGAACCAGCCTCGGTACCAGTAGTCTGAGAATTTCCAGATGTCTTCCCAGACGAGCTTCCAGGACTACCACCTGCTAGGGAGATGGAGTTTGAAATAGAATTGCTGCCTGGTACCAGACCTATCTCTATTCCTCCCTACAGGATGGCGCCAGTAGAGTTAAAAGAATTGAAAGAGCAGTTGCAGGACTTGGTAGATAAGGGTTTCATCCGCCCTAGTACCTCACCTTGGGGTGCTCTAGTGCTTTTTGTCAGAAAGAAGGATGGATCCCTCAGACTTTGTATCGACTACAGGCAGTTGAACAAGGTCACTACCAAGAATAAGTATCCCCTACCTAGGATCGATGATCTATTTGACCAGCTAGCTGGAGCAGGTTGTTTCTCTAAAATAGATCTGAGGTCTGGGTATCATCAGTTGAGAGTCAGAGAGGCAGATGTACCAAAGACAGCTTTCAGGACCAGATATGGGCATTATGAGTTCTTGGTAATGCCGTTCGGGTTAACTAACGCCCCTGCAGCATTCATGGATCTCATGAATAGAGTTTTCAACGAGTATCTGGATCACTTTGTTATTGTCTTCATCGATGATATCTTAGTGTATTCCAGAGATGCAGAGGAGCATGCCCAGCATCTGAGGACAATTCTGCAGACACTGAGAGAGCATGGTTTATATGCCAAGTTCTCGAAGTGCGAGTTTTGGTTAAGGAGCATTTCCTTTTTGGGGCACGTAGTATCAGCAAAAGGTATTGAGGTAGACCCTAAGAAGATAGAGGTTGTAGCTAATTGGCCCAGACCCACGTCAGTGACAGAGATCAAAAGTTTTTTGGGTTTGGCAGGTTACTACAGGAGGTTCGTTCAGGACTTCTCAAAGATCGTTGCTCCTATGACCAAACTCACTAAGAAGAATCAGCAGTTCGAGTGGTCGGACCAATGTGAAGAGAGCTTTGAGGACCTAAAGAGAAGATTAACATCAGCACCGGTGTTAGCTCTGCCTGTAAGTAATGAGGACTTCACAGTGTTCTGTGATGCGTCCAGAGTGGGCTTGGGTTGTGTTTTAATGCAGAATGACAGGGTGATCGCTTATGCTTCTAGACAGCTGAAGAAGCACGAGTTGAATTACCCCACCCATGACCTAGAGATGGCGGCAGTTATCTTTGCACTCAAGATGTGGAGGCATTACCTTTATGGGGTTAAATACGAGATCTTCACCGATCACAAGAGTTTACAGTACATCTTGAGGCAGAGAAGATGGGTAGAACTGCTCAGTGACTATGATTGCAGGATTCAGTATCATCCGGGTAAGGTGAATGTTGTAGCAGACGCCCTAAGTCGGACATCATGAGGCAGTTTGTCCCATATAGCAGCACAGAGAAGACCAGTGGTGGAGTTTTACAAGCTCATCGACGAAGGGTTACAGCTAGAGTTATTTGGTACAGATGCGTTGATCGCACAGATGAGAGTGATACCAGTATTTCTGGAGCAGGTGGCTCAGAAACAGCATGAGGACCCTGAGTTAGTAAAACTTGCCAGGACTGTTCAGTCAGGCAACAGTGTAGAGTTCAGATTTGACAGCAAAAGGATCCTCCGCTATGGGAATCGCCTATGTGTACCAGATGACATAAATCTAAAGGGAGACATTATAATGGAAGCTCATAATGCAAGGTACAGTGTTCACCCTGGAGCCACCAAGATGTATCGGGCTCTAAAAAGAGTGTATTGGTGGCCAGCCATAAAGAAAGAAGTAGCACAGTTTGTGTCTGCCTGTGAGGTTTGCCAGAGGGTGAAACTGGAACATCAGAAGCCGGCTGGAATGCTTAACCCACTACAGATTCTAGAGTGGAAATGGGAGGATATAGCTATGGATTTTGTAGTGGGCTTACCGGCAGCGTCCAACAGGATAGACTCCATATGGGTGATTGTGGACAGACTCACGAAATCTGCTCATTTCATCCCTATTAGGAGCAACTACTCTGTGAACAAGTTAGCACAGGTTTATATGGACGAGATAGTAAGGTTGCATGGGGTTCCAGTGTCTATAGTGTCAGACAGAGGACCTCAGTTCACCTCCAAATTTTGGCGGAGACTGCAGAGTGCTATGGGCATAAGGTTGGATTTTAGCACTGCTTTCCATCCACAGACTGATGGACAGAATGTGTGTGTTAGACTTTGGCGGTTCTTGGAGGCAGCATGTACCTTTGGTGGAGTTTGCCTACAATAACAGCCATCATGCTAGCATAAGGATGGCTCCTTATGAAGCTTTGTATGGAAGGAAGTGCAGATCACCTATTTGCTGGGAAGAAATAGGAGAAGCGACTCTTGCAGGGCTAGAGTTAGTCGAGATCACTAGCAGAGTGGTGCCCATGATCAGAGAAAGAATCAGAACTGCTCAGAGCAGACAGAAAAGCTATGCAGATATCCGCATAAAGCATATAGAGTTTCAGGAAGGTGATCTGGTATTGCTGAAGGTGTCTCCAATGAAAGGAGTGGTTCGGTTTGGGAAAAAGGGTAAGCTAGCTCCACGATCCATTGGACCTTTTGAGATCTTGCAGAAGATCGGGAATGTGTCATATAAGCTAGATTTACCTGCTTCTATGGAGAGAATTCACCCGGTTTTCCACGTTTCTATGCTCCGAAAGTTCGTGTCAGATCCGAGTAAGGTTCTTAGTGAGCCTGATGTAGAGATCCTTGGAGATCTCACCTATGTCGAGCAGCCAGTGCGGATCCTGGACACACAGATCAGAAAGCTAAGGAACAAGGAAATTCCAATGGTGAAAGTCCTTTGGAACCACCATAACATAGAAGAGTGCACCTGGGAGACACGGGAATCTATGCTTCAGCAATATCCATATCTGTTTTAAGGTTAGTTTTCCTCTTTTTTTATGTGTTTATGTGTTTGAGGAACATTCGGGGACGAATGATCTTAAGGGGGAGAGATTGTAATACCCGGCTAGAGTCTGGCATCGGAATTCTACAGTCTGGTGGAATCTCGAATGTCAGAACCCTCTAGAAGGGTATTAGATATGTTTTTCTAAAGAGTTTTAGTATGTTTTAATGTTTTAAGTATAAAGAAAATGAGTTTTTGAAAGAAAAGAACCAAGGAACAAGTGCCAGGTTCGGCCGCCGAACATGCATGGCTTTTGGATTCACGTTAGGCCGCCGAAGGTGGTCCGGCCAGCCACCTATAAAAGGCCCTAGGTCGGTGAAATGGATAAGTTTATTCCATTTTCACAGACAGAGGTGAGACCATGCTCTTTCTTGGGTGATTTTCATGATGTGTACAAGAGCTTTCAATGTTTTGATGAGGTTGTATGTTGTTTTGAAGGTTTTGAGCTAAAAACCAAGATTTTAAAGTTTGGAGAGTTTGAGAGTGAGTTTCTCCACATCTCCACGTTAGGATCACATATCCTCGAGATCTTCAAGAGGTAAGTGTAGATCCGTAGCTTCTTTGATGTTTTATGAAGGTTTTATGAAGGTTTTATGGGTAGAGATGCATGGTTAAGGTAAGTTGAGTTTTTGGTTGCTTTGTGGTCAAAGCTTGCTTATGTGGTTAGTTGCGATGTTTGTTGGGGTTTTGAGGTAGTTTTGGACCTCTTTGTGCATATGTTTGAGTATATGTGTGTTGTAGAGTTGAGGTTTGCATGGTTGAGAAGTTTGGAGGAAGATGTGCATGATGTTGAGCAGGGTTCTACCTTATTGGGGAACCCAGTTTCGGCCGCCGAAAGAAGGTTCGGCCACCGAACATGCTAAGGAGGTGGTTTCGGCTGCCTAAGCTTGCCCAAGCTTGCCCCCGAAAGTTTGGACTTTCGACTCTGGAGGGGAGTTTCAGCCGCCGAAGGTTTGAAACTTTCGGCTCTGGAGTGCCTTTCAGCCCCCGAACCTTGCCCCCGAAGTTGGGTTCGGCTGCCGAAAGTGAAGTTCGGCCGCCGAAGATGCATGAGTTTCGGCTCTGAAGAGGACTTTCGGCCGCCGAACCTACCGCCGAAAGTGTCCTGTCCAGCCTTCTTTTGCATGCTTTATGTGATTGTTTTAGGATGTTTGAGGGGATGTTTGGGGAGTTTTATAGAGATGGTCTTGAGTTAGTTTGGTCCCTCATTTGAGTCCACCTGTGTAGGAACGGACCAGAGGAACCGAAGAGAGCAGCAATGAGCACTGCTTCAGAGTTTTCAGAGTCAGTTCAGAGTCAGCCAGAGGTGAGTGGAACTAAACTTAATCTTGTAATATGAGAACTTAAATGCTTTTAGCATGTTTCATGCACCATGAGTATGCAATAGGTTGATTGCATTAGACATCACGAATATGTTGCATTGCATTCTATGTTGTTATTGTGGGTGATAGTGGATGATCCAGTAGTCCCTGAGTAAGACCAGACCCAATTCTACGGCCTAGCACGGTAGATAAGGAAGTCGAGGACCCCATTCTACGGCCTGGCACGGTATATGGTAAGTTAGTATGATGTGTACAGGAAGACCAGGACCCCATTCTATGGCCTGGCACGAGTTTAGGATGTCGGGACTATTTGGGGATATGTTCACCCGAGATAATGTGAATTGTTTGTGATGTGATGTATTTCATGAGATCATGTTTATAACATGTTTTGTTGTTCTACTCACTGGGCTATAGTAGCTCACCCCTCTCTCTTAACCCCAATCTTGCAGGTCCAGAATTCAGGGGGAGTTCAGCAGAGTACAGAAAGAGTAAAGAGTTTTGTAATAATCTAGTGTGGACATGTAATAATTGTAAAGTTCAGTAGTGTGCTTGATCCAATTGTAATGTAAATCCCTTTGTATACATGATTGGTTTATGTAAATGTGTTTTCTTGATGAGGATGAGAACCAGGCTTAACATAGTATGAGTCTTAACCCGTCTAGAGCAAGCTCTAGTAAGGGGTTTTGTTGTACAGAGATAGTACATGCTCAGGTTGCGCCATTGGTATAGAGCAAAGTTTTATATTTTTTTATGTTTTTATAGAAAATGTATGATCATGTATGGGATTTTATAGGTACTCAGATAGTATAGCAGGCTTGCTACGGGTCCCGGCGACCTTAAGTTGAGCTGGATCCTAGCGCCGGTAGCGGTCTGATTTTCGGGTCGGCAGTGAGATAGCTACTTCAGAGTCTTTTCAGAGTCAGCCTGAGGTGAGTAGAATGGATCTTTATATTTCAAAGTAAATAAATTTTGAGCATGTTCATGCATCACGAATGCCATGATATATACTAGGTTGTTTGCATTAGAATTCACGAATATGTTGCATTGCATACTATGATGTTGATGTGGATGGATGTTGGATGACCCATTAGCCCTCAATATGATATGATGACAATGATACGGTACGGAAGTCTAGTGAGGCCCATTCTATGCCCCTGGCACAGAGTAAGAGAAAGACCAGTGAGGCCCATTCTACGCCCCTGGCACATTGGAATGTTATGTTATGTTATGTTAAGAGAAAGACCAGCGAGGCCCATTCTACGCCCCTGGCACCATTGGAATGTGTAGAGGGCTATTGGTGACAAGTCCATCCTTGATGTGATTTGTTTGTGATGTGATGCATTTCATGAAAGCATAGACTTTAATATATTGTTTTACTATTTTGCTTACTGGGCTCTAGTAGCTCACCCCTTTTCCTTAACCCCCCCAGGTTTGCAGGTTCGGGATAGACCAGGAAGTCAGCAAGAGTAAAAGTTTTATGTATGTAATAGTTAGTTGTGGACATGAAAGATAATGAAATGTAAGATATTGTACAGTTTGTATTGAGGATTAGTATTGTGCTTGACCCTAGAATGTTTGGTTAATCCCTTTTGTTCATGATCATTGTGAAATATTTTAATGTTGAGAAATGTAAACCAAGCTTGATGTACGTAATGTTGCCCCACTAGAGCATTTGATGAGGGCTCTAGTGTGGGGTTTTATGTTTATAGTTGTGGTGCATGCACAGTTCAAGCTTGGTAGTTGGAAAAGTTTAAAATTTTTATGTAAATGTATGATCATGTGTGGGATTTATCAGGTATGACAGGTTGTATGTTAGGCTTGCTACGGGTCCCGGCGACCTTAAGTCGATCTGGATCCTAGCGCCGGTAGCGATCCGATTTCGGGTCGTTACAAATTGGTATCAGAGCCCTAGGTTCACATGGTCGACCTAGAGAGTGTCGGGCTCATAGATGTTATAGAAGGGCAAGCACAATAGGAAAATCATGTCCACTAGGATAGGATGTGGAGTCCTGTCTTGAATGATGACGTGAAATGCCATGATTTTATGCATGTGCATTAATGTTATACTATGTATGTGATGCGGGTTCATGTGTTTCCACATGAACCATATGATGCTAATGTTTTATGTGATGTGTGTTGTTTTTCAGTAATCAGAATGAGAGGCACTCGTCGATCTGCACGATTGACTGGAGTCCCACCAGAAAGTGAAGGCACGGATGCCCGTCCCCCTGCATTGCCAAGGGCAATGTCCAGTAGGTCTAGTAGGGAGAGAGTGTCAAGGGACACTATAAGGTCTTTTGATGCAAGCAGAAAGGGAGCAGTTCAGGGAGGAGTATCAGCTGAGGGGGAGGAAATGGATGTTGACCAGAGAAGGGATGGAAGCTTAGGCGTAGGCATGTCTGAAGAGGGCATGGGAGAATCTCAAGGAGGCACTCAGGCCTCGGGGTTTGCTCAACCACCTCAATATCAACCCTTTTCACAGGGCCCCGGGTATTCTATGGGAGGTACATCGGATTACCCCAGCTTTAACCCTTATCCCTCTTTCATGCCTTACCCACCATTCTACCCACCATACCCTTAATACCCAATGTATCCACCCTTACCTTTCTATCCAAATCTAGCAAACCCTAATCAAGGGAATGCTGCACCTCCTCCACCACCCCCTGAACCTATAGCTCCTGAAGTCCAAGTGCCCAAGCCTAGCTCATTTGGAGGGAGCAAAGTTAAGATGACTGATTACTTGCAGCTGGATGCTCCCAAGTTCAAGACGGGAGATGATCCATTTGAGTACCTGAAGACAGTAAAAATGATTACAGATGAGTTAGGGGCAGATGATTGTAGAGCCATTCAGATGGTGAGATTCACTTTTAAATGCAAAAAGGCCCGTGAGTGGTTTAAAAACTACGTGGACCCAAGATTGGACAGTTTAACCTGTGAGGAGTTTGCTAATGAATTTGCAGGATGGACTTTCCCTGATAGCTCAAGGGAATTGAAGATAATTGAGTTTGAACAGTTGAGGCAATTTGAGGAGATGAGTGTTGATGAGTTTATAGATAAGTTCTTGGAACTGTTGCCGTTTGTGGAGCAAACTTATGATACGGACCAGAAGAAAGCAAGGAGGTATACCATGAGGCTCCACCATAGGTATTCCTCCCTAATTCTTGCAGTAGAGAGGGAGAGCTTCCACACTATTGTGGATGCAGCACGGAAGATGGAGGCTAGTGCCATCATTCAGGGGACAATTAAGCAGTCAGTGGCACAGTCTTCGGGTTCCAAGACCCCAGGCAGGGGAAAGCTAGATCCCTCTTCTCTGAGTGCAGCAGCTTCAGGCAGTAAGAAGTGGAGTAGCACCACCAAAAAGCCAAAGAAGAATGAGTTCTGAAATTGCTTAAAATCAGGTCTGGGACTCGGTGGTGGCTCGAGCTCAGGTTCAGATGGTTCAGAATGTTTGAGGTGTGGTAAGCTACACAAGGGAGTGCGTCGGTTTGGGACTACAGCCTGCTTTAGATGTGGGCAGGAGGGACACATGGCACGGGAGTGTCCTAGAGCACCTTTTATGGCACAGTCCCAGCAGACGACTTCTGGTAGTGTCGCTCAGCCAGTAGCTCCAGCCTCGACTTAGGGCAGTGGCAGAGGCCGAGGGAGAGGGGCAGCCTCTTCTTCAGCAGGTTCCCGAGGTGAAGGTCCATCAGCTCCAGCTCGAATCTTCACTATGACACAGCAGGAGGCGAACACATCCAACACTATGGTGTCAGGTAATCTCATCATTGGTTGTTCAGATGTGTATGCTTTAATGGACCCTGGTGCATCTCATTTTTTTATTGCTCCGAGAGCCGTAGAGAAGTTGGGTTTGATAATCTCTGTGTTAGAGTGTCCCCTCTGGGTCAGTGGACCCAAGTGTGATCCATCAGTGGCAGAGTCAGTCTGTTGGTATAGTCCAGTGTTTGTTAAGAGTAGATGCCTTCCAGCCGACCTTGTGGTTCTAGACTTGATGGATTTCGATGTCATTTTAGGGATGGATTGGCTATCTGCTCATGGTGCTACCTTGGACTGCAGAGACAAGGTAGTCAGGCTTAGAGATCAGGATGGGTCAGAGGTCGTCTTCAGGGGAGACAGGAGGGGTATGCCTAGAGGTCTGATATCAGCCCTGCAGGCTTGTAGGTTGCTCAGGAGGGGTTGTCAGGAGTTTCTAGCTCACGTGAGAGAGCTGGATAGTCAGGTTAGGGAGCCCGCCTCAGTGCCCATGATCAAAGAATTTCCAGATGTCTTCCCAGGCGAGCTTCCAGGACTACCACCTGCTAGGGAGATAGAGTTTGAAATAGAATTGATGCCTGGAACCAGACCAATCTCTATCCCTCCCTACAGGATGGCACCAGCAGAGTTGAAGGAGCTAAAGGAGCAGTTGCAAGAGTTGGTAGACAAGGGTTTCATCCGACCGAGTACCTCACCTTGGGGTGCTCCAGTGCTGTTTGTAAAGAAGAAGGATGAATCCTTGAGACTTTGTATCGACTACAGGCAGTTGAACAAAGTCACTATCAAGAACAAAAGTCACTATCAAGAACAAGTATATGTTTCCTAGGATCGATGATCTATTTGACCAGCTAGCAGGAGTAGGTTGTTTTTCCAATATAGATCTGAGATCCGGGCGCCACCAGCTGTGAATAAGGGAAGAGGATGTGCCGAAGACGGCTTTCAAGACCAGATATGGGCATTATGAGTTCCTAGTAATGCCATTTAGGCTGAACAATGCCCCTGCAGCATTCATGGATCTCATGAACAGAGTGTTTAGCTAGTATCTGGATCACTTTGTTAATGTCTTCATAGATGATATCTTAGTGTATTCCAGAAATGCAGAGGAGCATGCCCATCATCTGAAGTTAGTTTTGCACACCTTGAGGGAGCACAGCTTGTATGCCAAGTTCTCCAAGTGTGAATTCTGGTTGAGGAGCATTTCATTCTTGGGGCATATTGTATCAGAAAACGGAATTGAAGTGGACCCCAAGAAGGTAGAAACTGTAGCTAACTGGCCCAGACTCACTACAATTACAGAGATCAAGAGCTTTTTGGGTTTGGCAGGTTACTACAGGAGGTTCATTCAGGACTTCTCAAAAATTGCCGCTCCTATGACCAGATTGACTAAGAAGAATCAAAGGTTTGTGTGGTCTGATCAGTGCGAGGAAAGCTTTGAAGAGCTGAAGAAAAGGTTGGCGTCAGCACCAGTGTTAGCTCTGCCTACTAGTAATGAAGACTTCACAGTGTTTTGTGATGCGTTCCGTGTGGGACTGGGTTGTGTGTTAATGCAAAATGAGAGGGTAATTGCTTATGCTTCTAGGCAGCTGAAGAAGCATGAGTTGAATTATCCTACACATGACCTAGAGATGGCAGCTGTGATCTTTGCACTCAAGATGTGGAGGCATTACCTTTATGGGATGAAATGTGAGATCTTCACAGATCATAAGAGCTTGCAGTACATCTTGAGTCAGAGAGAGTTGAACCTGAGGCAGAGAAGATGGGTAGAACTGCTTAGTGATTATGATTGTGAAATTCAGTACCATCCGAGTAAGGCAAATGTTGTGGCAGATGCTCTAAGCCGAAAATCACTTGGCAGTCTATCCCAAATTTCAGCAGAGAGGAGACCGGTGGTGAGGGAATTCTATAAGCTCATGAAAGAAGGGCTGCAGTTGGAGTTGTCTGGTACAGGTGCTTTGATAGCCCAGATGAGAGTCACACCCGTGTTTTTGCAGCAGGTGGCTCAAAAACAGCATGAGGACCCAGAGTTAGTGAAAATTGCCAGGACTGTTCAGTCAGGCAATAATGAGGAGTTCAGATTTGACAGCAAAGGGATCCTCCGCTACGGGAGTAGATTATGTGTACCAAATGACATGAGTCTGAAGGGAGACATTATGAGGGAAGCTCATAATGCTAGATACAATGTTCACCCTAGAGCCACCAAAATGTATCAAGATGTGAAGAGAGTTTATTGGTGGCCAGCTATGAAGAGAGAAGTGGCACAGTTTGTGTCCGCCTGCGAGGTATGTCAGAGGGTGAAGCTGGAACATCAGAAGCCGGCTGGAATGCTTAACCCACTGCCAATTTCAGAGTGGAAATGGGAGAATATAGCTATGGATTTTATGGTGGGGTTACCGGCAACGTCCAACAAATTAGACTCCATATGGGTGATTGTGGACAGACTGACCAAATCTGCTCACTTCATCCCTGTCAGGAGTGGCTATTTTGTGGACAAGTTGGCGCAGGTGTATGTTGAAGAAGTGGTCAGGATGCATGGGGCTCCCGTTTCAATAGTGTCAGATAGATGACCCCAGTTCACCTCTAGGTTTTGGCGGAGTCTGTAGAATGCTTTGGGTACCAGGTTAGATTTTAGCACTGCTTTCCATCCACAGACTGATGGATAGTCAGAGAGGACCATCTAGACAATTGAAGATATGCTAAGGATGTGTGTGCTAGATTTTGGCGGTTCTTGGAGGCAGCATCTATCTTTGGTGGAGTTTGCCTACAATAACAGCTATCATGCTAGCATCGGGATGGCTCTTGTAATACCCAGCTAGACTCCGGTATCGAAATTTCTACTGTCCGGTGGAATCTCGGATGTCGAAAACCTCTAGAAGGGTAAAATCATGTTTTTATAAAATGTTTTCATGTATTTTATGTACTTTATGGTTTTTATGACGGAAGGATTTGAGTTAAAGTTTTAAAGAAAAGAAAGAAAAAAGAATGATGGAAGAGCCCAGGTTCGGCCGCCGAACCTCATGTTCGGCCGCCGAACATGGGATGCATGCGGAGGCACGTTAGGCCCTCAAAAGTGGCCTGGCCAGCCACCTATAAAGGGGTCCCCTATCCGAAATGGACGAGTTTTCTCTCCCCATTTCCGGCCAAGGTGAGTATCCGACCTCCCTTGTCGATCTTGTGTTCTTCCTTCAAGTCTCTCATGTTTTTATGAGTCATTTAACTTGGTTTTGAAGATTTTTGGAGCTAAGATCAAGATTTGAAGCTTGGAGACCCCGGAGCTCTCTTCCTCCATTTCTCCAAGTTTAGGTCGCCTCCCTTCTCGATCTTCAAGAGGTAAGGGTAGATCTTTAGCTTATCCCATGTTTTAAACAAGTTTTATGAGGGGTTATGGGGTAGAAATACATGTTTGGGTTAGTTTATGGTTGTTAGAGTTAATGTTGAGTTTATGGATAATGTATGTTGTATGAGTTGCTATATGTGTTTGTGTTGGGGTTTAGGTTAGTTTGAGACCCCTATATGCTTATGTATGTGTGTATGCATGTGATAGAATAGCTAAATGCTTGTTTGGAAGGTTTGGGAGGCAAAATGTGCATGAAGAGGCTGAGTTTTGCCACTTTGGAACCACATTCGGCCGCCGAAGGTGCCGCCGAAAGTGACTGAGTTTCGGCTCTGGAGGGAATTTCGGCCGCCGAACCTGCCGCCGAAAGTGCCCTGTTCAGCCTTCCTTTGAATGTTTTCTATGATTATTTTAGGATATTTTGGGGGGTTTTTGGGGAGTCGTTTAGAGTCATTTTAGTGTGTGTTTGGTCCCTCATTGGAGTCCACCTGTGTAGGTTCAGACCCGAGGAACCGAGGACCCCAGCAGTGAGATAGCTGCTTCAGAGTCTGTTCAGAGTCAGCCAGAGGTGAGTAGAACTGAACTATGTATTAAAATAACAAAGTTTTGAGCATGTTCATGCATCACGAATACCATGATGTATTTTAGGTTGTTGCATTAGAATCTCACGAATATGATGCATTGCATTCTATGTTATTGATGTGGATGAATGTTGGATGATCCATTAGCCCTCAATATGTATGATGATTAATGAAAGTCAAAGGCTGCCCATGTCCACGCGTCCTGGCATTTTATATGTATGATGATTAATGAAAGTCCAGGGCTGCTCATGTCCACGCGTCTTGGCATTGTATGTTATGATTAAGAGGAAGTCCTGCGGAGCTCCATCGAGGGCCAGGCACATTGGATATGTAGAGGGTTATTGGTCACAAGTTCATCCGTGACGTGAAATGTATGTGTTGTGATGCGATCCATGAAAGCATGATTTTTGTATATGTTTTATTGTTTTGCTCACTGGGCTTTTTAGCTCACCCCTTTTCCCTTAACCCCCAAGCTTGCAGGTTCAGGATAGACCGGAGAGTCTTCAAGGTTGAAGTCAAGTTAGGTGTAATAGTTAGAGTGGACATGTACTGTAAGATGATTTTATGCAATGTAATGTAGAGAATATTTTATGGTTTAGTATTGTGCTTGGCCCGAATAGAAATGTTAATTCCCTTGTACATGATCTTTTGATGAAATGTTTTTATGATGAAAAATGATAGTCCAAGCTTGATGTATGTTATGATAACCCACTAGAGCATTTGATGAGGGCTCTAGTCAGGGTTTTATGTTTATGATTTTAGTGCATGCACAGGTCAGGTTTGGAATATGAAAGGTTTTTAAGTTTTTATGAAAATGAATGATCATGTATGGGATGTTATCAGGTATATAGCAGGTATAGAAGGCTTGCTACGGGTCCCGGCGGCCTTAAGCCGATCTGGATCCTAGCGCCGGTAGCGGTCCGATTTCCGGGTCGTTACAGATTGGTATCAGAACCTAGGTTCATATGGTCGACCTAGAGTGTGTCGGGCTCATAGATGTTATAGAAGGGCAAGCACAATAGGAAAAATCATGTCCACTAGGATAGGATGTAGGGTCCTGTCTTATTGATGATGTGAAATGCCATGATTTTATGCATGCGCATTGATGATATGCTTTGTATGTGCGGGTTCATGTGTTTCCATATGGACCATTTGATGCTAATGTTTTATGTGATGTGTTGTTTTTCAGTAAGCAGAATGAGAGGCACTCGTCGATCTGCACGATTGACTGGAGTACCACCAGAGAAGGAGGGTATGGATGCCTGTCCTCCTGTATTGCCAAGGGCAATGTCTTGCAGAACCGGTAGAGAAAGAGTGTCAAGAGACCCTAGAAGGTCTTTTGATGCTAGTAGAAGGGGTATAGATCAGGGTGGAAGTTCAGCTGATGTGAGGGAAGATATGGATGTGGATCAGAGAAGAGATGGAAGCTTGGGCGTAAGCATGTCTGAGGAAGGTACAGGGGAGTCACAAGAAGGCGCTCAGGCCTCGGGGTTTGGTTATCAATCCCAATATCCGCCCTTTCCTCAGGGCTCAGGGTATCCGGTGGGAGGTACATCGAATTACTCTAGCTTTAACCCATACCCTTTCTACATGCCATACCCTCCCTTTTACCCACCATACTCTCAGTACCCTATGTATCCACCCCCACCCTTCTATCCAAATCCAGCAAACCCTACCCCAGGAAATGTTGCACCTCCTCCTCCACCAGCAGAGCCAGCTACCCCAAATGTCCAATTCCCCAAACCTAGCTCTTCTGGGGGGGATAAGGTGAAGATGACTGATTACCTTAAGCTGGATGCTCCCAAGTATGAGACATGTGATGATCCGTTTGAGTACCTCAAAACGGTGAAAATGATAACTTATGAGTTGGGAGCAAGTGAGAGTAGAGCCATTCAGATGGCGGGTTTCACGCTGAAATGTAAAAAAGCCAGGGATTGGTTCAATAACTATGTGGACCCAAGGGTGGATAGCTTATCCTGGGAGGAATTTGCAAATGAATTTGCAGGATGGGCTTTCCCTGATAGCTCTAGGGAGCTGAAGATGATTGAGTTTGAGCAGCTTAGGTAGACGGAAGAGATAAGTGTAGATGAATACACTGACAGATTTCTGGAGCTGTTGCCATTTGCAGGGCAAGCTTATGACACAGACTGGAAGAAGGCTAGGAGGTATATCATGAAGCTTCATTCCAGGTATTCCTCCTTGATCCAGTCAGCAGAAAGGGAGAGCTTCCATGCCATTGTGGATATGGCCCGGAAAATGGAGGCTAGTGCAATCATCGAGGGGAAAGTTAAACAGTCAGTGGCACAGCCTTCAGGTTCCAAGACTCCGAGCAGTGCAAAGATGGAAAGATCCAAGTCCAAGAAGAACAAGTTCTAGAACAGGATTAAGTCCGGTCTGGGAATGGGAAGTGGCTCAAACTCTAGTTCGGGCAGTCATGCTTGTATGAAGTGTGGTAAGCCACACAAAGGAGTCTGCCGGTTTGGGACTACTGCATGTTTCAGATGTGGGCAAGAAGGACACATGGCTCAGGAGTGTCCTTGAGCAGCTTTTATGGCATAGTCCCAGCAGACAGGTTCTGGTAGTGTAGCTCAACCAGTAGCTCCAGCCACGACTCAGGGCAGTGGTAGAGGCAGAGGGAGAGGGGCAGCCTCTTCCTCAGTAGGTTTCCGGGGTGAAGGTCCATCAGTACCAGCACGGATTTTCACCATGACTCAGCAGGAGGCGAACACATCCAACACCGTGGTGTCAGGTAATCTCATCATTGGTTGTTCAGATGTGTATGCATTAATGGATGACAGAGCATATTTTAGCCCACTTTATCATGATGTTCTTAATGTTTATTTACACCTTTTCTACCTAATTTTGTGGTTTTAACCATGTTTTGCAGATATTAGGTGTAAAGAGACAATCTGGAGAAAATACTCTTAAAACTGCCAAAAAGTGCCAATTATGGAAAGTTCCAGAAAAGGAAAGTTTTCATATATGGAAAGTTCCAAATAAGGAAAGTTTTCATATATGGAAAGTGCCAAATAAGGAAAGTGTCAAAAAGCACAGTCAGCAAACTGTCCGAAATTCGAACTGCAGAATCTTTCCTGCCTTATTTAGAACATGTGCTAAGAAAGGAAAGTTTTCAAATAAGGCAGGTTTTTAGAAAAGGAAAGTCTTCAAATGAGGAAAGTGCAGAGACAAAAGCAAATAAGGAAAGCTCAGTCAGGAAATTATTTGAATTTCGAATCGCAGATATTTCTTTCCTTATTCAAAGATGTGCACGTACTGCAACAGTCAAATCTTCCAATTTAGGCAGCAAGGTCTCATCAAGGCACACTTGCCTCTTCTGCGTTCAGCATTTAAAATTCAAACGAAGGCTCCACCTAAAAAGGAAAGACTGGACAGATATCTTTCCATCTCTGCACATTAATGACTACGCTCTCCTTCCTCTTCTGCAGTCCATGTGCACGCCACCTGTCTTCTGGAGACTAAGGCGCACGTCATTCCTCTTCTGAAAGCCTTGGAATGTGTCTCTTTCCTTCTAAAGCTCCAGCCACGACTTCTTCCTCTTCTGGAAGCATTAATGCATGATTCTTTCCTCCTTTCAAGCACAAGGTACGCTCCTTTCCTATTCTGAAAGCCATACGCGCGCAACTGCCTTCTGAAGAGCTTGCAGTCCGATTCTTTCCTCTTCTGCAACAATATGGGCAGCCTCTACACTAATTAGGAAGCAAGGTCAGCATCTAAACTTATTTAGGAAGCATAATCTGCGCCTCCTTCCCTTTCTGAGACCAAACCGCGCGCACCAACTTCCTTCTGCAGTGCATTTTCGCGCAGCCTTCCTTCTGAAGCCAAAAAGCGCGATTCTTTCCTTTTCAGACACATCTTGGGCAGAAAATACCTCTTGGGCAGTAAGTATGACCTAGGGCAACACTTTTCAACTATAAAAAGCCACATAAGAAGCCTCTACGGGGCCGGAAGCTCCCCAGGGGAGACACCTACGAAATTCATATCTCTTCTTCTATATTTCTTCTTTTATTTTATTTTTTTTTTTGTTTCAGCCATGAGAGGCTGAAACTCTTTCATTCTAGTTGAAGAATAAGTGAAGCTTTAGTTGTATTGTGGATTGAGAGACTTGGACTACATTGTTTATCTTTTTCTTATTCAATATTCTTGTGATTTCATGCTTAAAGGACATTATCGCTTTGTTATTTAAGATCTCCATTGATTTTTATTGCAAGGTAATATATTGTTGGTTTGAATGATTTTAAGTCTGAAATTGCTTGATTTATTCAACCATAAGAACACTTGGTGCATCACCAAGGAAATCACATGATCTAGTGTTGTCTCCATGCATGTGGGTGACTAGAATTGGTTCTCTCTATATCTTTATGCAATTGACTATTGTAAAAGGCCTAAGGCTCAAAGACGTTCTTTGGCAATTGTTAATTAGTAATTAATTGGAGGACTTTCCCTAATTGATTTAATCTTAAAGAGAGACAATGGATGTGAGAAGCTTCTTCAATCTCCATGGCCAATTTATTGAATCAACAAAGGAACATATGAGTCAATGATCAATCCTATCAACTAAAGTGAATCTGAATCTTCAACTAGAGCTTTTATCATTATTGTTTCCTCTTTATTTTTATTTGCTTTATTTACTTGCTTTCATCATTAGTTTAATCAAATCAATCTCAAAACCCCCCATTTTTACTTTACATGCACTTGCACTTTCTTTTCTTTTCTGCTCTTTTTAATTTGGTCTACTCAAGGAAGGTAAATAAGTATCAATTCCCTGTGGATACGATCCTTTCACCACTGTTTACAGTTTTATTATTGTTGGCAATTGAATTGATTATTTTGACCGGCTTCGACAATCGCTCTGTCAAAATTGGCGCCGTTGCCGGGGAATTGATTTCACTCATTTATTTTTCTTTCAGGACCAGATTTGAATTGATTTTACTAATTTATTTTTCTTTCAGGACCGGATCTTGACACGCTTTGGGGAGAATACACAATCCGGAATCCGCGGATACTCATCCTGCGCAACCCGGATCTGCAGATTCACAACTCGGATCTGCACATAAACAATCTCCATCGCATCACACTCTTTTTCTCCACCCCATCGCAAGATCTGAACATAAAAAAAAAAAAAAAAATTGAATCATGGCTAAGGTAAGTACATCTGTTCGATGTTCCCAACTTTCTAAACTAATCTCTGTTGTGAGAATTTTTTTTATAGGCCAAGCTGAACAAGCCCGACCAATACCTCAAGGTTTCAATGCTGATCTTTATGAGAAATTGAAGGCTTTGCAACGTTTCCAAAAGGAAGTGGATCAAATAGCCCAACAAGCACTTGCATTTGAAGGACCCTATGGGCAGCCAAGACATGATCCCTACCTTGACACATACAATACAGGTTGGGGAGACTATCCGAACTATGACTATGCTAGGGCTGACCAATACCAGGACTATCAAGGATACCAAGCCCAACTAGAACCTACAAGTTCAGAAACTGCCATTGGTGAGTTAGTGAAGATGACCCAAATTCTCCAACAATAGATGGATCAATTGAAGGCAGCCATGTTAAGACGTGAGGAAGAGCTTCAAGATATATGGGATTATGATGAAAGTTCACAAGTGCAAGAACAAAGTGCTGAAGAGAAACAACCAGAAAACTGTTTGTCCAAACAAACGGATCAAACAGAACTTGTTGTTGATTTAGATATCACTGATTGTTTGAGTAAAGATGTTTTTCATGTAAATCAAGATGATATACTAAATAATGATCTTTGCAGGAAAGAGAGCCAGAAAGAGCCAGAACTAAAAGAAACTGACTGTTGCATCCAACAGGTGGACTGCAGCCATGCACAGAATGAACAGAAGCAGATCGCACCACTTCAGCTTGGTGCGCAGATCAGCCTTGCGCAGACCAAAACCACCACCTTTCGGCTCCTGAACTTCACCACCTTTTGGAAGCCGAACTTCACCACCTTTTGGAAGCCGAACTTCACCACCATTCGGCCGCCGAACCTCTCACTACAGCTTCCATCGCAGCACCTTCAGCCTTCAGTGCAGAAAGAGGAAGCTGAATCCAATTCAGCCATTCCTCCATCGCAGAAAGCCCATGCACACAATGAACAAATGGAAATCCAAGATCCAAAACCAAAGGAGCATGTAGATCTATGCCTGCCCAAACCGCCGGATAAGGTAGAGTTTGTTTTGCCTGAATTCAGTACTAAATTGCAGCTACCCATGGAGAAATATGAACTGGAGTTCAAAGTGCTGCCCAATCATCTCAACAATGCAAACATAAGGGCAAGAGGCACACCTCATCTGAAAGAGGAGAAACTAATCATGTTACTTCATGAGTACATGAAAGAAACAGGATGGGCTATGACCAAATCAAAAGGAGTGCTACACTTCCTATTCAATGCAGTTGGGACTCTTTTCCCTTCCCCAATTACTTGAGCCTTGATCAAGTGGATCGCACCATGCACACCACACCCAGGGGAGTACTCAGTTTCCTTTGTTCTTTTATGTTTCTTATACATTGAGGACAATGCATGATTTAGGTGTGGGGGTGCGGATCTCTGAAATTTTTAATTTTTTGCTTTAGACACATTTTTTCTTTCAGTTTGCATTTTCCTTTCAGTTTTCTTCCTTTCAGTTCTTCCTTTCAGATTGCATTTTTTCATGCTTTGCGTTTCTTTCAGATTATTTAGCCACAGTTTTTAAATTTTTTCATTTTTGCTTTCAATAACACACATCCACAATCTTCTTTTTTGATTTGCTTTACTCAAACTAATGAACTATGTTGGATGAACTTTCTTTCCATGACCCCATTGATGTAATGACTCTTTAAACCTAGGTTGAATCAATTGCAATGAGATATATTCATGTTTGGGAATTGCCTTTGAATTGAATCTTTGAGCTTGCCATGGTGAAAAATATATTGATGACACTCATTTGAGAGAATGAATTAAGAATTGTGTGAATGAACTTAATGTGACTTGTGTTAGCAATTGGTGTTGATTTGCCCAAATCATTGAGAAAAAATAAATTCAGAAAAGGCCTAGACTTCATGAGCACAAATTGAAAACTGTTCCAATGGTCAAAAGACTATGAACAGAGCTAGTAGCCACTTGGACAGGTGACCAACTGAGTAACTGGGGGTGGGTATCACCAATATGTACCTTCACGTCAAAAGGTTGGTGACTTTTTCAAGCAAGTTTAAAGTGCAAAAGGCTGAATAAAGTACTTCAAGGTAAGGGCAAGTCACTCTGAAAGCTAGAACATGTCTTAACTGAACAAATGAAATGTGCATGTATGATCTCTCTCTTGAGGAAAACCAATCCTAGCCATGGTAAGTAAAGGGAAACAAGGAAAGAGGTAAGTAACCTTGATGCATATATTCTTTATTGCAATGCTTCAAAATAGGGGTCTAGAGTAAGAGCTTAAGTGGACATAAAGGATCAAAGCAAAGAGAGTTTATTTGACTATGTTTGTTTGCTTGAGGACAAGCAAAAGGTTAGGTGTGGGGGTATTTGACAGAGCATATTTTAGCCCACTTTATCATGATGTTCTTAATGTTTATTTACACCTTTTCTACCTAATTTTGTGGTTTTAACCATGTTTTGCAGATATTAGGTGTAAAGAGACAATCTGGAGAAAATACTCTTAAAACTGCCAAAAAGTGCCAATTCTGGAAAGTTCCAGAAAAGGAAAGTTTTCATATATGGAAAGTTCCAAATAAGGAAAGTTTTCATATATGGAAAGTGCCAAATAAGGAAAGTGTCAAAAAGCACAGTCAGCAAACTGTCCGAAATTCGAACTGCAGAATCTTTCCTGCCTTATTTAGAACATGTGCTAAGAAAGGAAAGTTTTCAAATAAGGCAGGTTTTCAGAAAAGGAAAGTCTTCAAATGAGGAAAGTGCAGAAACAAAAGCAAATAAGGAAAGCTCAGTCAGGAAATTATTTGAATTTCGAATCGCAGATCTTTCTTTCCTTATTCAAAGATGTGCACGTACTGCAGCAGTCAAATCTTCCAATTTAGGCAGCAAGGTCTCATCAAGGCACACTTGCCTCTTCTGCGTTCAGCATTTAAAATTCAAACGAAGGCTCCACCTAAAAAGGAAAGACTGGACAGATATCTTTCCATCTCTGCACATTAATGACTATGCTCTCCTTCCTCTTCTGCAGTCCATGTGCACGCCACCTGCCTTCTGGAGACTAAGGCGCACGTCATTCCTCTTCTGAAAGCCTTGGAACGTGTCTCTTTCCTTCTAAAGCTCCAGCCACGACTTCTTCCTCTTCTGGAAGCATTAATGCATGATTCTTTCCTCCTTTCAAGCACAAGGTACGCTCCTTTCCTATTCTGAAAGCCATACGCGCGCAACTGCCTTCTGAAGAGCTTGCAGTCTGATTCTTTCCTCTTCTGCAACAATATGGGCAGCCTCTACACTAATTAGGAAGCAAGGTCAGCATCTAAACTTATTTAGGAAGCATAATCTGCGCCTCCTTCCCTTTCTGAGACCAAACCGCGCGCACCAACTTCCTTCCGCAGTGCATTTTCGCGCAGCCTTCCTTCTGAAGCAAAAAAGCGCGATTCTTTCCTTTTCAGACACATCTTGGGCAGAAAATACCTCTTGGGCAGTAAGTATGACCTAGGGCAACACTTTTCAACTATAAAAAGCCACATAAGAAGCCTCTACGGGGCCGGAAGCTCCCCAGGGGAGACACCTACGAAATTCACATCTCTTCTTCTATATTTCTTCTTTTATTTTATTTTTTTTTTGTTTCAGCCATGAGAGGCTGAAACTCTTTCATTCTAGTTGAAGAATAAGTGAAGCTTTAGTTGTATTGTGGATTGAGAGACTTGGACTACATTGTTTATCTTTTTCTTATTCAATATTCTTGTGATTTCATGCTTAAAGGACATTATCGCTTTGTTATTTAAGATCTCCATTGATTTTTATTGCAAGGTAATATATTGTTGGTTTGAATGATTTTAAGTCCGAAATTGCTTGATTTATTCAACCATAAGAACACTTGGTGCATCACCAAGGAAATCACATGATCTAGTGTTGTCTCCATGCATGTGGGTGACTAGAATTGGTTCTCTCTATATCTTTATGCAATTGACTATTGTAAAAGGCCTAAGGCTCAAAGACGTTCTTTGGCAATTGTTAATTAGTAATTAATTGGAGGACTTTCCCTAATTGATTTAATCTTAAAGAGAGACAATGGATGTGAGAAGCTTCTTCAATCTCCATGGCCAATTTATTGAATCAACAAAGGAACATATGAGTCAATGATCAATCCTATCAACTAAAGTGAATCTGAATCTTCAACTAGAGCTTTTATCATTATTGTTTCCTCTTTATTTTTATTTGCTTTATTTACTTGCTTTCATCATTAGTTTAATCAAATCAATCTCAAAACCCCCCATTTTTACTTTACATGCACTTGCACTTTCTTTTCTTTTCTGCTCTTTTTAATTTGGTCTACTCAAGGAAGGTAAATAAGTATCAATTCCCTGTGGATACGATCCTTTCACCACTGTCTACAGTTTTATTATTGTTGGCAATTGAATTGATTATTTTGACCGGCTTCGACAACCGCTCTGTCAATGGACCCTAGTGCATCTCATTCTTTTGTTGCTCCGAGAGCAGTTGAGAGGTTGGGTTTGATGGTCTCTGGGTTAGAGTGTCCTCTCTGGGTCAGTGGGCCCAAGTGTGATCCATCAGTGGCAGAGTCAGTCTGCCGGTTTAGTCCTGTATTTGTATAGGATAGATGCCTTCCAGCCGACCTAGTGGTTCTAGATTTGAGAGATTTTGACGTCATTCTAGGAATGGATTAGCTATCTACCCATGGTGATGCCTTGGACTGCAGGGACAAGGTAGTCAGATTCAGAGGTCAGGATGGGTCAGAGGTCGTCTTTAGAGGAGACAGGAGGGGTACACCTAGAGGTCTGATATCAGCCCTACAGGCTTATAGATTGCTTAGGAGGGGATGTCAGGGGTATTTGGCTCATGTGAGAGAGCTAGATAGTCAGGTCAGGGAACCAGCCTTAGTGCCAGTAGTCAGAGAATTTCCAGATGTCTTCCCAGACGAGCTTCTAGGACTACCACCTACTAGGGAGATAGAGTTTGAAATAGAACTGATGCCTGGAACCAGACCAATCTTTATCCCTCCTTACAGGATGGCACCAGCAGAATTGAAAGAATTGAAGGATCAGTTGCAAGAGCTGGTAGATAAGGGTTTCATCCGACCGAGTACCTCACCTTGGGGTGCTCTAGTGCTGTTTGTGAGATAGAAGGATGGATCCCTCAGACTTTGTATAGACTACAGGCAGTTGAACAAAGTCACTACCAAGAACAAGTAACTGTTGCCTAGGATTGATGATCTATTTGACCAGCTAGCAGGAGCAGGTTGTTTCTCCAAGATAGATCTGAGATCTGGGTACCATCAGTTGAGAATAAGGGAAGAAGATGTGCCGAAGACGGCATTCAGGACCAGATATGGGCATTATGAGTTCCTTGTAATGCCATTCGGGTTAACCAATGCCCCTGCAGCATTCATGGATCTCATGAACAGAGTTTTCAGTCAATATCTGGATCACTTTGTTATTGTCTTCATCGATGATATCTTAGTGTATTCCAGAAACGCAGAGGAGCATGCCCATCATCTGAGGACAGTTTTGCAGACCCTGAGGGAGCATGGCTTGTATGCCAAGTTCTCCAAATGTGAATTCTGGTTGAGGAGCATCTCATTCTTGGGGCATGTTGTGTCAGAATAGGGAATCGAAGTGGACCCCAAGAAAGTAGAAGCTGTGGCTAACTGGCCCAGACCCACTACAGTGACAGAGATCAATAGCTTTTTGGGTTTGGCAGGTTACTACAGGAGGTTTGTTCAGGACTTCTCTAAGATTACAGCTGCTATGACCAGATTGACTATGAAGAATCAGAAGTTTATGTGAACCGACCAGTGTGAGGAGAGTTTTGAAGAGCTAAAGAGGAGGTTAACTTCAGCACCGGTGTTAGCTCTGCCTACCAGTAATGAAGACTTCACAGTTTTCTATGATGCATCTCGTGTGGGACTAGGTTGTGTGTTAATGCAGAATGATAGGGTAATTGCTTATGCGTCTAGACAGTTGAAGAAGCATGAGTTGAATTACCCTACACATGACCTAGAGATGGCAGTTGTGATCTTTGCGCTTAAGATGTGGAGGCATTACCTCTATGGGGTTAAATGTGAGATCTTTACAGATCATAAAAGCCTACAGTACATCCTGTGTCAGAGAGAGTTGAACTTGAGACAGAGAAGATGGGTAGAACTGCTTAGTGACTATGATTGCAAGATTCAGTATCATCCGGGTAAGGCAAATGTTGTGGCAGATGCCCTAAGACGAAAATCACTCGGCAGTCTATCCCATATCGCAGCAGAGAGGAGACCGGTGGTGAGGGAATTCTATAAGCTCGTCAATGAAGGGTTGCAGTTGGAGTTGTCTGGTACAGGTGCTTTGATAGCTCAGATGAGAGTGGCACCCGTGTTTCTGGAGCAAGTGGCTCAGAAATAGCATGAGGACCCAGAGTTGGTAAAGATAGCAAGAGCAGTTCAAGCAGGCAATAATGAAGAGTTCAGATTTAATAGCAAAGGGATCATCCGCTATGGGAGCAGATTATGTGTACCAAATGACGTAAGTCTGAAGGGAGACATTATGAGGGAAGCTCATAATGCCAGGTATAGCGTTCACCCTGGAGCCACAAAAATGTACCAGGATCTGAAAAGAGTTTATTGGTGGCCAGCTATGAAAAGAGAAGTGGCACAGTTCGTGTTCGCCTGCGAGGTTTGTCAGAGGGTGAAGCTGGAACATCAGAAACCGGCTGGAATGCTTAACCCACTGCCGATTCCAGAGTGGAATGGGAGAATATAGCTATGGATTTTGTGGTGGGGTTATCGGCAACATCCAGTAGATTAGACTCCATATGGGTGATCGTGGACAGACTGACCAAATCTGCTCACTTCATCCCTGTTAAAAGTGGCTACTCTGTGGATAAATTGGCGCAGGTGTTTGTAGATGAAGTGGTCAGGTTGCATGGGGATCCTGTTTCAATAGTGTCTGATAGAGGACGCCAGTTCACCTCCAGGTTTTGACGGAGTCTGTAGAGTGCTATCGGTGCCAGGCTAGACTTCATCACTGCTTTCCATCCTCAGACGGACGGAAAATTAGAGAGAACCATCCAGACAATAGAGGATATGCTCAGAATGTGTGTGCTAGATTTTGGCAGTTCTTGGAGGCAGCATCTACCTTTGGTGGAGTTTGCCTACAATAACAGCTATCATGCTAGCATAGGGATGGCTCCATATGAAGCTTTGTACGGAAGGAAGTACAGGTCACTTGTCTGCTGGTAGGAAGTTGGAGAAAGGGCCTTAGCAGGGCCTGAACTAGTTGAGATCACCAGCAGAGTAGTGCCCATAATCAGAGAAAGGATCAAGACTGCTGTGAGCAGGCAAAAGAGTTATACAGATGTCCGCAGGAAGCATGTGGAGTTTCAGGAGGGAGATTTGGTGTTGCTCAAGGTGTCTCCTATGAAAAGGGTGATTCGGTTTGGGAAGAAAGGTAAGCTAGCTCCACGATACATCGGACCCTTTGAGATCTTGCAGAAGATTGGGAATGTATCGTACAAGTTGGACTTGCCTGCTTCTATGGAGAGAAACCATCCGGTTTTCCATGTTTCCATGTTAAGGAAGTTCGTGTCAGATCCTGGTAAGGTTCTTAGTGAGCCTGATGTAGAGATCCAAGGAGATCTCACCTATGTTGAGCAGCCAGTGCGGATCCTAGACACGTAGATCAGAAAGTTGAGGAACAAGGAAATCCCGATGGTGAAAGTCCTTTGGAATCACCACAACATCGAGGAGTGTACCTGGGAGACACGGGAGTCCATGCTCCAGCAATACCCTCATCTCTTCTAAGGTATGTGTTATAGGTTTATGTGTTTCTTGATGTTTTAAGCTATGCATGTTTTTGTTTGGTGAACATTCGGGGACGAATGTTCTTAAGGGGGGAGAATGTAATACCCGGCTAGACTCCAGTATCGGAATTCCTATCGTACGGTGGAATCTCAGATGTCGGAAACCTCTAGAAGGGTAAAATCATGTTTTTATAAAATGTTTTCATGTATTTTATGTACTTCATGGTTTTTATGACGGAAGGATTTGAGTTAAAGTTTTAAAGAAAAGAAAGAAAAGAGAATGAAGGAAGAGCCCAGGTTCGGCTGCCGAACCTCATGTTCGGCCGCCGAACATCGGATGCATGCTGAGGCAAGTTAGGCCCCCGAAAGTGGCCTGGCCAGCCACCTATAAAGGGGTCCCCTGTCCGAAATGGGTGAGTTTTCTCTCCCCATTTCCGGCCAAGGTGAGTCTCTGACCTCCCTTATCAATCTTGTGTTCTTCCTTCAAGTCTCTCATGTTTTTATGAGTCATTTAACTTGGTTTTGAAGATTTTTGGATCTAAGATCAAGATTTAAAGCTTGGAGACCCCGGAGCTCTCTTCCTCCATTTCTCCAAGTTTAGGTCGCCTCCCTTCTCGATCTTCAAGAGGTAAGGGTAGATCTTTAGCTTATCCCATATTTTAAACAAGTTTTATGAGGGGTTATGGGGTAGAAATGCATGTTTAGGTTAGTTGATGGTTGTTAGGGTTAATGTTGAGTTTATGGATAATGTATGTTGTATGAGTTGCTATATGTGTTTGTGTTGGGGTTTAGGTTAGTTTGAGACCACTACATGCTTATGTATGTGTGTATGCATGTTGTAGAATAGATAAATGCTTGTTTGGAAGGTTTGGGAGGCAAAATGTGCATGAAGAGGCTGAGTTCTGCCACTTTGGAAGAACTCAGGTTCGGCAGTCGAAGGCACTCTCGGCCGCCGAACCTGCCTATGGTGGCATGTTTTGGCTGCCGAACCCTGCCCCCGAAAGTTGGACTTTCGGCTCTGGAGGGGAGTTTCGGCCGCCGAAGGTGCCGCCGAACATGCATGAGTTTCGGCTCTGGAACCACATTCGGACGCCGAAGGTGCAGCCGAAAGTGACTGAGTTTCGGCTATGGACGGACTTTCTGCCGCCGAACTTGCCGTCGAAAGTGCCCTATTCAGCCTTCCTTTGCATGTTTTCTATGATTATTTTAGGATGTTTTGGGGGGTTTTTGGGGAGTCGTTTAGAGTCATTTTAGTGTATGTTTGGTCCCTCATTTGAGTCCACCTGTGTAGATTCGGACCCGAGGAACCGAGGACCCCAGCTGTGAGATAGCTGCTTCAGAGTCTGTTCAGAGTCAGCCAGAGGTGAGTAGAACTGAACTATGTATTAAAATAACAAAGTTTTGAGCATGTTCATGCATCACGAATACCATGATGTATTTTAGGTTGTTGCATTAGAATCTCACGAATATGATGCATTGCATTCTATGTTGTTAATGTGGATGAATGTTGGATGATCCATTAGCCCTCAATATGTATGATGATTAATGAAAGTCCAAGGCTGCCCATGTCCACGCGTCCTGGCATTTTATATGTATGATGATTAATGAAAGTCCAGGGCTGCCCATGTCCACGCGTCTTGGCATTGTATGTTATGATTAAGAGGAAGTCCTGTGGAGCTCCGTCGAGGGCCGAGCACATTGGATATGTAGAGGGTTATTGGTGACAAGTTCATCCGTGATGTGAAATGTATGTGTTGTGATGCATTCCATGAAAGCATGATTTTTATATATGTTTTATTGTTCTGCTCACTGGGCTTTTTAGCTCACCCTTTTTCCCTTAATCCCCAGGCTTGCAGGTTCAGGATAGATCGAGGAGTCTTCAAGGTTGAAGTCAAGTTAGGTGTAATAGTTAGAGTGGACTTGTATTGTAAGATGATTTTATGCAATGTAATGTAGAGAATATTTTATGGTTTAGTATTGTGCTTGGCCCGAATAGAAATGTTAATTCCCTTGTACATGATCTTTTGATGAAATGTTTTTATGATGAAAAATGATAGTCCAAGCTTGATGTATGTTATGATAACCCACTAGAGCATTTGATGAGGGCTCTAGTCGGGGTTTTATGTTTATGATTTTAGTGCGTGCACAGGTCAGGCTTGGAATATGAAAGGTTTTTAAGTTTTTATGAAAATGAATGATCATGTATGGGATGTTATCAGGTATATAGCAAGTACAGAAGGCTTGCTACGGGTCCCGGCGGCCTTAAGCCGATCTAGATCCTAGCGCCGGTAGCGGTCCGGTTTTTGGATCATTACAGCTCCTTACAAAGCCCTTTATGGGAGGAAGTGCAGGCCACCTGTCTGCTGGGAAGAAGTGGGAGAAAGGGGCCTTGGCAGGGCCTGAGCTAGTAGAGATCACCAGCAGAGTAGTGCCCATTATTAGGGAAAGGATCAGAACTGCTTCGAGTAGGCAAAAGAGTTATGCAGATGTCCGTAGGAAGCATGTAGAGTTTCAGGAGGGAGATTTGGTATTGCTCAAGGTGTCTCCTATGAAAGGGGTGATTCGTTTTGGGAAGAAAGGTACGCTAGCTCCACAGTACATTGGACCCTTTGTAATCTTGCAAAAGATTGGGAATGTATCGTACAAGCTGGACCTACCTGCTTCAATGGAGAGAATCCATCCGGTTTTCCATGTTTCCATGTTGCGGAAGTTCGTGTCAGATCCGGGCAAGGTTCTTAGTGAGCTTGATGTCGAGATCCTAGGAGATCTCACCTATGTGGAGTAGCCAATGCGGATCCCAGACAAGCTGATCAGAAAGTTGAGGAACAAGGAAATTCTGAGGGTGAAGGTCCTTTGGAATCATCATAATGTGGAAGAATGTACCTAGGAGACATGGGAGTCTATGCTCCAGCAATACCCTTGTAATACCCGGTTAGATTTCAGCATCAGAATCTCTACCTTCCGGCGGAATCTCCGTTGGAATCTGGAATTCTGAAGATGCCAGAGTCTTCTAGAAGGGTAAATGTCTTTCTAAAATGTTTTCACATGATTTTATGGTTTTTTTTAAATGGAAAAGAAATGAGTTTTGAAAAGAATAGGGCAAGGAAGAAGGACCCAGGTTCGGCCGCCGAAAACAGGGCTGTTTCGGGAGTGCTTTAGGCCTCCGAAGGCTTTGAGGGAAGAAACCAGGTTCGGCCGCCGAACCTCAAGTTCGGCCGCCGAACATGGGATAGTTTAGGGGGCACGTTAGGCTGCCGAAGGTGGTGAATTTGTGGAAGCAGCTTAGGCCGCCGAAGGTGGGTGACCGACCACCTATAAAAGGCCCCTCAGACCGAAAATGGGCGAGTTTTCTCTCCATTCTCGAGCTAAGGTGAGTTCATGTCCTCCTTTGGTTGATTTCATGTTCTTTCTTCAGATCTTTCAAGTTTTAACTAGTTTAGCTTGGGTTTTGAAGTATCAAAGCTTAAGACCAAGTTTTGGGAGCTTGGGGACCCAAGGGGTTGTTTCCTCCTATCTCCGAGTTAGGGACTACACCAACCCTCGATCTTCAAGAGGTAAGTGTGAATCTTTGCTTTCCTTTATGTTTAAAGAAGTTTTAAGAAGTTTTGATGCATGGGTAGAATAGATGTGCATGTTTAGGTTTATGTGGGTTTTAGGCTTAATGTATGTTTATGTGATGTTATGTTGGGAAGTTTTAGTTAGTTTATGCTCTATATGCTGGAGGGAGTGTGTATGCATGCTTGGGGGAGAGCATGTGAGGTTTTAGGTTGTTTTGGAAGGTTTGGAGGCTGTTTGTGCATGAGGAGGCTGAGTTCTGCCCTTCAGGAAGAACTCAGGTTCGGCCGCCGAAGGTGCCGCCGAAGGTGCATGGCTTTCGGATCTGGAGGGACTTTTGGCCGCCAAACCTACCGCCGAAAGTGCCCTGTCCAGCCTTTTCATGGTTGTTTTCTATGCATGTTTTGAGGTTGTTTTAGGGGGGGTTTTTGGGGAGTTATTTATGAGTTGTTTAGAGTGTGTTTGGCACCTCATTCGAGTCCACCTGTGTAGGATCGGACCCGAAGGACCGAGGAGGCCAGCAGTGTTAGCTGTTGCAGAGTCAGTCCAGCGTCTGCCAGAGGTGAGTAGAATGACTCTTTATGTTTCAAAGCAATTAATGAAAGTTTTAGCATGATTCACGCATCATGAATGCCATGAGATATATTAGGGTGTTTGCATTAGAATTCACGAATATGTTGCATTGCATAATTTAATGTTGATGTGGATGGGTGTTGAATGATCCATTAGCCCTCGTATGATGATAGGATATGATATGATATGGTAGGGTATGTATGACCAGTGAGGCCCATTCTATGCCCCTGGTACTATGTAAGAGAAAGACTAGTGAGGCCCATGCTACGCCCCTAGCATATTGGAATGTTATGTTATGTTACGTAAGAAAAAGACCAGTGAGGCCCATGCTACGCCCCTGGCACTATTGGAATGTGTAGAGGGCTATTGGTGACAAGTCCATCCTTGATGTGATTTGTTTGTGATGTGATGCATTCCATGAAAGCATGAATTTTAATATAATGTTTTTACTATTCTGCTCACTGGGCTCTAGTAGCTCACCCCATTCCCCTAATCTCCCAGGTCTGCAGGTACGGGATAAATCAGGGAGTCAACAAGAGTAAAGTCATATTTTATGTAATAGCTAGTTGTGGACATGAAAAGACATTGTAATGTAAAGTATAGTAATGTGATGTAATGTAAAGAATTGTATTGAGGATAGAATTGTGCTTGGCCCTAGTGTATGTTAATCCCTTTTAGATACATGATCTTTTAATGAAAGGTTTTAATGATGTTTATGTAAACCAAGTTTAATGTATGATATGTTACCCCATTGGAGCATTTGATGAGGGCTCCATTGTGGGGTTTTATGGTTATGAGTTATGCATGCACAAGTTGAGCTTGGTAAATGAAAGAAAAAGTTTGAATTTTATGTATATGTTTGATCATGTATGGGATTTAACAGGTATACAGGATGTAGGTTAGGCTTGCTACGGGTCCCAGCGGCCTTATGCCGATCTGGATCCTAGCGCCAGTAGCGGTCCGGTTTCCGGGTCGTTACAGATTGGTATCAGAGCTCTAGGTTCATATGGTCGGACCTATAGTGTGTCGGGCTCATAGAGGTGATAGAAGGCAAGCACAATACGAAAATCATGTCCACTAGGATAGGATGTAGAGTCATGTCTTGAATAATGATGTGAAATGCCATGATTTATGCATGTGCATTAATGTTATGCTATGTATGTGATGTGGGTTCATGTGTTTCCACGTGAACTGTATTATGCTAATGTTTGTTTGATTGTGTGTTGTTCTTCAGAGGAGCTAGAATGCGTGGCACTCGTCGATCTGTGGAATCGACTGGAGTTCCGTTTGAGAGAGAAGGTATGGATACCTTTCCCCCTGCTCTGCCAAGAGCGCAGTCGTGGGGAGTCAGCAGATGGGGAACATCAAGGGACCCTGGAAGGTCTTTTGATGTGAGCAGAAAAGGAATGGATCTAAGGAGAATGTCAGCTGATGCGAGAGAAGTAGAGATGAATGTTCAGAGGAGGGATGGAGGTCTGGATGTGCGCATGATTGAAGAAGGCTTGGGAGAGTCTCAAGAAGACGCTCAGACTCAGGATTCCAGAATCTCAGGTTCAGGAGAAATTGATCCCTCTACTCTGAGTACAGCCTCCACGAGAAGTAAAAAGTGGGGGAACACCACCAAGAAGGGAGACAGAGGCTTCAGAAGGTCGAAAAAGAGTAAGTTCTGAAAGAGGTTGAAGTCTAGTATGGGTTTCGGTGGTGGCTCAACCTCTGGCTCAGGCAGTTCAAGTTGCATGAGGTGTGGAAAGCCGCACAAAGGGGTTTGTCGATATGGAACCAATCTATGTTATAGATGCGGTCAGGAGAGACACATGGCACGGGAGTGTCCCACTGCGCCCTGGTTGGCACAGTCCCAGCGGGCAACTTCAGGTAGAGTGGCTCAGCCAGTAGCTTCAGCCATAGCTCAGGGCAGTGGTCGAGGCAGAGGAAGAGGGTCGGCCTCTTCTTCAGCAGGTTTCCGTGGAGAAGGTCCGTCAGCTCCAACTCGAATCTTCACCCAAACTCAGCAGGAGCCAAACACATCGAACATGGTGGTGTCAGGTACGCTCACTTTTGAATGTTCTGATGTGTATGTTTTTGTAAACCCTGGTGTTTCTCTTTCTTTAGTTGCTCTAGGAGCCGTCGAGAGGTTGAGTTGATAACTTCTGGGCTAGAGTGTCCTCTTTGGGTCAATGGACCCAAGTGTGATCCATCTGTGGCAGAGTCAGTCTGCCGGTTCAGTTCAGTGTTAGTTGAGAGTAGATGTCTTTCACCCGACCTTGGGGTCCTAGACTTGATTGTCTGGACGTCATTCTAGGGATGGATTGGTTTTTCTACTCGTGGTGCTACCTTGGGCCGTAGAGACAAGGTAGTCAGGGTCAGAGGACAAGATGGGTCAGAGGCAGTCTGCAGAGGGGACAGTGTAAGGATACATAGAGGTTTGATGTCAGCCTATCAGGTTTGTAGGGTGCGTAGGAGGGGTTGTCAGAGGGTTCTAACTCTTGTTTGAGAGTTTAGTAGTCAGGTCGGGAAACTGGCCTCAGTGTCAGTTGCGAGAGAGTTCTTAGATGTCTTCCCAGGCTAGCTGTCAGGTTTACCACCTGCTAGGGAGATAGAGTTTGAAATAGAGTTGATGCCTGAAACCAGACCGATCTTTATCCCTCCCTACAGGATGGCACCAGCAGAATTGAAAGAGCTTAAGGAGCAGTTGCAAGAGCTGGTAGATAAGGGCTTCATCCAACCGAGTACCTCACCTTAGGATGCTCCAGTGTTGTTTGTGAGAAAGAAGGATGGGTCCCTCAGACTTTGTATTGACTACAGGCAGTTGAACAAAGTCACTACCAAAAATAATTACCCGTTGCCTAGGATTGATGATCTATTCGACCAGCTAGCAGGAGCAGGTTGTTTCTCCGAGATAGATCTGAGATCTGGGTACCATCAGCTGAGAATAAGAGAAGAGGATGTGCCGAAGACGGCGCTCAGAACCAGATATGGGCACTATGAGTTCCTTGTAATGTCGTTCGGGTTAACCAATGCCTCTGCAGCATTCCTGGACCTCATGATCAGAGTTTTCAGTCAGTATCTGGATCACTTTGTTATTGTCTTCATAGATGATATCTTAGTGTATTCCAGGAATGCAGAGGAGCATGCCCATCATCTGAGGATAGTTCTGCAGACCTTGAGGGAACACAGCTTGTACGCCAAGTTCTCCAAATGTGAGTCCTGGTTGAGGAGCATTTCCTTCTTGGGTCATGTTGTATCAGAAAATGGAATAGAAGTGGACCCCAAGAAGGTGGAAGCTGTAGCTAACTAGCCTAGACCCACTACAGTGACAGAGATCAAGAGCTTCTTAGGTTTGGCAGGTTACTACAGGAGGTTGGCTCAGGACTTCTCAAAAATTGCAGCTCCTATGACCAGACTGACTAAGAAGAATCAGAGGTTTGTGTGGACTGACCAGTGTGAAGAGAGTTTCGAAGAGCTGAAGAAAAGGTTGACGTCAGCACCAGTGTTAGCTCTGCCTACTAGTAATGAAGACTTCACAGTGTATTGTGATACGTCCTGTGTGGGACTAGGTTGTGTGTTGATGCAAAATGAAAGGGTAATTGCTTATGCTTCTACACAACTGAAGAAGCATGAGTTGCATTATCCTTCACATGACCTAGAGATAGCAGCTGTGATCTTTGCACTCAAGATGTGGAGGCACTACCTTTATGGGGTTAAATGTGAGATCTTCACAGATCATAAAAGCCTGCAGTACATCCTAAGTCAGAGAGAGTTGAACTTGAGACAGAGAAGATGGGTAGAACTGCTTAGTGACTATAATTGCAAGATTCAGTACGATCCGGGTAAGGCGAATGTTGTGGCAGACGCCTTAAGCCGGAAATCACTTGGCAGTCTATCCCATATCACAGCAGAGAGGAGACCGATGGTGAAAGAGTTTCACAAGCTCATTAATGAAGGTTTGCAATTAGAGTTGTCTGGTACAGGTGCTTTGATAGCCCAAATGAGAGTGACACCGGTGTTTCTAGAGCAGGTGGCTCAGAAACAGCATGAGGACCCAGAGTTAGTAAAGATTGCCTGAATTGTTCAGCCAGGCAAGAATGATGAGTTCAGATTTGACAGCAAGGGGATCCTCCGCTATGGGAATAGATTGTGTGTACCAGATGACGTAGGTCTGAAGAGAGACATTATGAGGGAAGCTCATAATGCCAGATACAGTGTTCACCCTGGAGCCACCAAAATGTACTAGGATTTGAAAAGAGTTTATTGGTGGCCAGCTGTGAAGAGAGAAGTGGCACAGTTCGTGTCAGCCTGCGAAGTATGTCAGAGGGTGAAGCTGGAACATCAAAGCCGGCTGGAATGCTTAACCCACTACCGATTCCAGAGTGGAAATGAGAGAATATTGCTATGGACTTCGTGGTGGGGTTACCGGCAACGTCCAATAGATTGGACTCCATATGGGTGATTGTGGACAGACTGACTAAATCTACTCACTTCATCCCTGTCAGGAGTGGCTATTCTGTGGACAAATTGGCGCAGGTGTTTGTTGATGGAGTGGTTAGGTTGCATGGGGCTCCTATTTCAATAGTGTCTGATAGAGGACCCCAGTTCACCTCCAGGTTTTGGCAGAGTCTGCAGAGTGCTATGGGTACCAGGCTAGACTTCAGCACTGCTTTCCATCCTCAGACGGACGGACAATCAGAGAGGACCATCCAGACGATAGAGGATATGCTCAGAATGTGTGTGGTAGATTTTGGCAGTTCTTGGAGGCAGCATCTATCCTTGGTGGAATTTGCCTACAATAACAGCTATCATGCTAGCATAGGGATGGCTCCATATGAAGCTTTATATGGGAGGAAGTGCAGGTCACCTGTCTGCTGGAAAGAAGTTGGGGAAAGGGCCTTGGCAGGGCCTGAGCTTGTAGAGATCACTAGCAGAGTAGTACCAATTATCAGACAAAGGGATCAAGACTGCTGTGAGCAGGCAAAAGAGTTATGCAGATTTCTGCAGAAGACAAGTAGAGTTTCAGGAGGGGGATTTGGTATTGCTCAAGGTGTCTCCTATGAAAGGGGTGATTCGGTTCGAGAAGAAAGGTAAGTTAACTCCACGGTACATCGGACCCTTTGAAATCTTGCAAAAGGTTGGGAATGTATCGTACAAGTTGGACTTACCTGCCTCAATGGAGAGAATCCATCCAGTTTTCCATGTTTCCATGTTACAGAAGTTCGTGTCAGATTCGGGCAAGGTTCTTAGTGAGCCTGATGTGGAGATCCTTAGAGATCTCACCTATGTTGAGCAGCCGGTGCGGATCTTAGACACGCAGATCAGAAAGCTAAGGAACAAAGAAATCCCGATGGTGAAAGTCCTTTGGAATCACCACAACATCGAAGAGTGTACCTGGGAGACACGGGAGTCCATGCTCCAGCAATATCCTCATCTCTTTTAAGGTGACTACTTTGTGTTTTGTATGTATGTTTATGTTTTATGCTATGTTATGCATGTACTAGTTTGAGGAACATTCGGGGATGAATGTTCTTAAGGGGGGGAGAATGTAATACCCGGCTAGATTCCGGCATCGGAATCCCTACATTTCGGCGGAATCTCCGTTGGAATCTGGAATTCTGAAGATGCCAGAGTTTTCTAGAAGGGTAAAATGTTTTTCTAAAATGTTTTCACATGATTTTATAGTTTTTTTCAATCGAAAAGAAATGAGTTTTGAAAAGAATAGACCAAGGAGGAAGGACCCAGGTTCGACCGCCGAACCTCAAGTTCGGCCGCCGAAAACAGGGCTGTTTCGAGAGTGCTTTAGGCCTCCGAAGGCTTTGAGGGAAGAAACCAAGTTCGGCCGCCGAGTATGGGATAGTTTAGGGGGCACGTTTGTAACAGCCCGGAAACCGGTACCCTTCTGTAACGGCTCCAAACTGTTCGGCACTAGGATCCAGATCGGCTTAAGGCCGCCGGGACCCGTAGTAAGCCTGACATTCCTTCTATACTTCTGGTCTACTCCTATCCATGATCAATCTCTTCATAAAACTTTATACTTTTAAACACCCCAGGCTTACCCCGAGGGACTGTAACTAAAAACTTTTCTTTCATTTTCCAAGCTCAGCTCATGCATACTCTTACTTATTAAGCTTGGCCATAAAACATCTGTAAAACATTTCATGCATCATGAAAACATTTCTCTTTAAACTCATTGATCATGTACCATTCCAGGATTAGCCAACCATAGGCAAACCATACCTCTATACATTAGGCAGGCAAAGCACATTCTAACCATACATTCTAGCTCATATCCATACATCATCATGTCCACAACTATACTATACATGCATACATAACATAGCATATCATCACTTGAACGTTACATCTTGCTTACACCGCAATCCATACTATACTATTACATAACTTCTCATTATTCTGCTATTTAGCCTTCTTCTCTTAGCTTACTCTGATCATACTCTGGCCCTGCAATACTGGGATAAGGGAGAGGGATGAGCTTCTAAAGCCCAGTGAGTAGGAATCATAAAAACAGTTCATTAAAACATATGCTCTCATGCTATGCATCACATCACAACTAATACACATCAAGGAAGAAGTTGTCACCTAGAGCCCTCCACATAACTGACTCACAGATAGTACTTAACTAAGCACAGTGCCTGGGGCGATGAGGCCTCCTCCAGGGCTTAATTTTTCTGAAAAGGTTTTGTCAGGGCGATTAGGCCTCCTCTGACAGTTTTCTGAAAAGGTTTTGTCAGGGCGATTAGGCCTCCTCTGACAGTTTTCTGAAAAGGTTTTGTCAGGGCGATTAGGCCTCCTCTGACTGTTTTCTGAAAAGGTTTTGTCAGGGCGATTAGGCCTCCTCTGACTGTTTTCTGAAAAGGTTTTGTCAGGGCGATTAGGCCTCCTCTGACTGTTTTCTGAAAACGTTTCGCCAGGGCGATTAGGCCTCCTGGCTATACATCTTTACTAACAGGGGCGGTTAGGCCTCCCTGCTCACACTTATCATACTTGACTCTTTCCTTAATTCATATCATATCATAGCATACCATACTGAGGGCTAAAGGATCATCCAACATTCTTCCGCATACTCATCAAATTATGCAATGCAACACCTTCGTGAATACTAATGCAACAACCTAATATCTCATGGCATTCATGATGCGTGTCTTATGCTCATACCATTATTATCTTAAACACCATTTTAAAACATGCAAAACTATTCCCACTCACCTGAAACCTCTGCTATACTTGCTTGGGCCAACTCTGTACTGGAGCTAAACACTTCTTCTCTGATCAAAACCTACATCAAAGGACTCTCATGAGGTGCTAAACATCTTTAACATAACGCTAATACACCTTCCCAATACCCCTCTAAAGCCTCATAAACATGCATGAAAATTCATGCAAAGGAAGGCAAAACAGAGCACTTTCGGCGGCACTTTCGGCGGCCGAAAGTCTCCTCCAGAGACAAAACTCAACCTTCGGCGGCACCTTCGGCGGCCGAATGTGCATGACAGATCCGAAAGTCCAGCTTCCGGAAGCAGCCTTCGGCAGCCTAAGCCACCTCCACAAGGCATTCGGCGGCCGAAACTCACTTCGGCGGCCGAACCTGAGTTCTTTCAGAACGCAGTTCATGCACAACCACACTCCCTTAACTTCCCTAACTCACTTCTCTTGCATATAACCTCACCAAACCATGCATAACCCTCTAAACATACCTAAAGGGGTCTAAAACACCCTTAAACTCTAACAACATCAACACATAAACACATAGTGCACATAGGGTCCCTAAAACCCTCCCATGCACACCCATGCAAATCTAAACCCTTCACCCCATAAAACTCCTAAAACGATCCACAAAACATGCTTAAAACAGCATAAAACATAGAGATCACCCCTTACCTCTTGAGTTGGCGTGACCTCAACTTCAAAATGTGGAGAAAACACTTCCAAAAGCTTCAAACTCCTCAACTAACTCTTTTTACTCAAAACCTTCAAAATCAAGTTTCAAGCTTACTACACCTTTGAAAGATCTTGGAAAAACGAGGAAATCATGCCAAGGAGGACATGAGCTCACCTTGGATGGGAAGAGGAAGAAAACTCCCCTCTTGCACCGCCCTTAGGGGCTTTTATAGAGGGCTTGGTCAACCACGTTCGACGGCCAAACATGCAGGCAAAACCATGCAACGTTCGGAAGCCGAACTTTTCTTTCGGAAGCCGAACCTCAAGCACTTTCGGCGGCCGAATGTCACCTTCGGCGGCCGAAACTGCATTTTTGCCTCCTTAGCTTTTTCTTCAAAACTCAAAATCCTTTTTACTTAAAACCCATAAAAACACTGCTAAACCCTTACTGACGACTCCGACATCCCGAATTTCCACCGGACGGTGAGAATTCCAATGCCTGAACGAGCCGGGTATTACATTCTACCCCCCTTAAAAAAAACATTCGTCCTCGAATGTAAAAACAACACATAACATATAAGCACAACAACATGCAAACATGCAAAACTTAAAGCTCAACCTTGATTCTGACTTCCATGAGTGTAACGACCCGGAAACCGGTACCCCTCTGTAACGGCCCGAACCATCACTGGCACTAGGATCCAGATCGGCTTAAGGCCGCCGGGACCCGTAGTAAGCCGACTATACTCTCTGTGTACCTGATAAATCCCATATATGATATAAAACGACTTAACAATCCTGTAAAACTCTGTAGGCTTAACTACTGCTACTCAGATATGTCAATCTGAAAGGGCCCTCAGGGCCTATACCAGGGACTACCATCTCTGTGGTTCAAGGGATTGAAACCCTTTTCATCTGTAACACATCCCATTGGTATCTCATCAAAGCCATACGTTAAGCCCAACTCACACATTTCTCATCAAGAAACGTAAAACAGGATGCATGTACAAAGGGATTAATCATACATCACACTACAGCAATGACACTAGGGAAAGCACTTAGTCTATCCAGTATATGACTGTACATATCAATATATTACAACTAGTCTTATAATTACATCATGTCCACTATTCTATTACAAACATACATTCATGCATATCCTTCCTCTTTACTCTTGCTGACTCTGTCTTCCCATAGCTATCTCAGAACCTGCAAAACTGGGGTTAAGGGAGTGGGATGAGCTACTACAGCCCAGTGAGGAGGAACAATAAAACAATTCATTCATTATATGCTTTCATGGAATGCATCACATCACAAACATATCATCAAAAGGATGAACTTGTCACCAATAGCCCGCTACATACATAATAGTATGTCCGACTGTGCCAGGGGCGATTAGGCCACACCTGGACTTCTCTTAACTGACTCATATCATAACATGTCCCACTGTGCCAGGGGCGATTAGGCCATCACCTGGACTTCTCTTTTCTCTGATCTGACAGCCTGGCTGTCTACCTTATAGTACCAGGAGCGACCTGGACTATCCAGGAGCGACCTGGTATGGCTATCTCATGCCATATCTCATATGCTCTCATGGTGTCTCAACTGATATCAAGGGCTATGGATCATTCAACATTCATCCACACAAATATCATCTTTATGCAATGCAGCATATTCGTGGATTCTAATGCAGCACAACCTAATACATAACATGGCAGTTTATGATGCATGGATCATGCTAGAATCGTGTCATTTCTCAAAATAAAATATTCAGTTTAGTTCCACTCACCTGTAGCCTCTGCTTGGCTAACTCTGGGCTAACTAGCTGGACCAATTCTAACTCTGAAGCAGCTACTACTGCTAAATACCTCGTTTCCTCGGGTCCAACCCTACAATGAAGGACTCAAATGAGGTACCAAACATACTCTATATCACTGATAAACATCTCCCCAAAACCCCTCTAAAATACCTCAAAACAAGCATGCAAAACAAGCAAAGGAAAGCTGGACAGGGCACCTTCGGCAGCACCTTCGACGGCCGAATGTCTCCTCCAGAGACGAAAGTCAGGCAGGTTCGGCGGCCTAACTTGGACTTTCGGCGGCCGAACCTGAGTTCATCCAGAACTCAGTTTCGTGCACAAGGACGCCTGCCAGTCCCTTCATCACCTGCTCAGCCCTCAATACATGCATTTAACCCCTCTAAAACATGCATAAACACTTGAACAAACATAAAGGAGCTTAAAACAACTTAAACTCCAACAAAACAACTAACACAACATATAATCATGCTTTCACCATTAAAACATCAAAACTAACCTAAGCATGCAACTCATGCATACACTTCCATAACCTCTTTAAAAAGCTGTTAAAACTCATTAAAACAAACTTAAAGACGTCCCTTACCTCCTGAAATCAGAAGAGGAACAAGCAAACGCAGCAACTCCTCCTCCAAAGCTTCAAACCCTCACAACTCTTCTTTTCTCTCAAAAACATTCAACTCACTCAAATCACGACCAACCTTCTGCCTAAGCTGATAAAAGCTTGCAGATGAGTCATGGGAGACGTGGCCTAACCTCTGGTCATGATCTGGAGGTGAACACCTGGCCAAACCACGGACTGAGGAGCATGCACAACTAACCGACCACCTCAGCTTCGGCTGCCGAAACTGCATGCAAAACCATGCAACTTTCGGGGGCCGAACTTAACCTTCGGGGGCCGAACATGACAGAAACTCCTTTGGCCAATTCTCCACAAAACTTAATTCGTTTTCACTCTAAACCTTTAAAATACTTGAAAATATTTTAGAAAACCTTTCTCTTACCCTTCTAGAAACCTCTGACATCCTCGAATTCCACCGGACGGTAGAAATTCCGATGTCTTGAATCTGTCGGGTATTACATTCTTCCTCCCTTTAAGAACATTCGTCCTCGAATGTTCACACAACAAACACATATGCAAATAAGCAATTAAGGAAAGTCTAACACTTTCCTCTGCAAAGAGACACAGAGATTACTGACGGAAACTCTCTCGGGTTCTCTATACTTCCTAACTCTGTTGACCTTTAACTGCTTAATCTGTGTCTATACTCTACACTGATTGCGTCTCACTGTGTCCAGTACCCAACTGACTTGGTTCTTTCATCTGATTACTGACTTTTCTCTTTCTTTGACTTGTCTCACCTGTAGTCACACTAGTCTGGTTACACTAACCGTTACTTCGCTTTACTCAACCCAGTCAGAGGAGCCATACCTCTAAGGAAAAACTAGATGCCTTGCCTATAGCGTCAATGCTCCTGACTTTAAAACAAAAACGTCTTATGACACCTCATAAGCATACGGACATGCCCCGAAACTGAACTTATGCACTTGGCCTCTATGCCATGTTCTCTTAGAATCTACACCATTTAGTAGATCATGGGCATGCTTCTCTGTTTTTCTGAACTATTCTACATTTTTTTTTTGCTGCGCACTCTGCTCCTTGCCCACCTTTCTTTTTCTTTCCTATACTGGTTTTTGTTTTCTTTAACTCTCTTTCTACCTCTCAATATTTAGTTCTCACCTCTAAGATCTATCGTGGAGGATACACAGTGCCTCCTCGTTGTCTCCACAGAGCATCAATCCTGTGTGGGAACACCTGTCCTTGGTAGTGATTTTGTTCAACTGCTTACAGTCGTTACAAAATCTCAAGGTTTCATCCTTCGTTTCTCACACTGACACTGGAACATTCCAGAGTGAGGTACTAAGTCGAATGTAACCTTTCTCTACCAAGCTTTCCTATCATACTCTGATCATGCTCTCTCTCTCTCTGTAGGTGCCATCCTGTAGGGTAGAAGGAAAGAAATGGTTCCGCGTCCAGACACCACTTCTATTTCATACTCTGACTCCCTGACAGATGGTAAACCTGACAGCTCATCTGGGAAACCATCTAGAACTTACTAACTACGGGTATTGAGGCTAATTCCCCGATCTGACTACTAAACTCACTCACACGAGCTAGAACCCTCTGATAACCTTTCCTGTGTACCTATGAGCCTGCTGGGCTGACCTCAAACCTCTAGGCACCTATACTCTGTCCCTTCTAAGGACTCTCTATGATCCATCCTAGCCTCTGAACTCTGAACTCTCCTACCTTGTCTCTGTAGACACAGGTAGTACAATGAGTAAGTAACTAATCCGCCCTAGAATGACATCAAATAGTCAACTCTAGAACCATAAGGTCAGCTGGATAGCTTCTACTCATTACAACTCTAAACTGATCTGATTAACTGACTCTGCTTCAGATGGATCATACCCGGGTCCATTAACCCAGAGAAAACACTCTAAGCCTAGAAGTCATCAAACCCACTCTAGTAACAGCTCACTAAGCCACAAGGAAGTAAACACATGCGGGTTCAAAACAAACAGCATACACATCCGAACATCCACAAGTGAACATACTTGATGTCACTGTGTTCAATGTGATAGCTTCCGACTGAGTCAGGGTGAAGATCCGAGCTAAAGCTAACGGAACTTCCCTCGGGAATTTACTAATGGAAAAGCTCACCCTTTCCTCTGCCTCAATTACCACCTAATCCCAGACTAAACTGAAATCTCCTCCTGAACTGACTCTTAATCTTACTCTTTTCTTTCTCTGTTCTATTCTCGTTCTCTGTTCTATTCTCGTTTACTTATTCTTCTCTTTTCCTTAATCTGCTCACTTTCACTTACCCTTTTATTTTTTTTTTCTTACTCTTCTATTTCTTACTCTATTCTCTGCCTTATGTCTTTTCCTTGAGGGCTGCATTCGGAGATGAGAGATCACTCTCCCTATACCTGGATAAAATCTAAGGCCATAGCATCTCATAGCAACACCCTCGAGCATCTTTCCTAGCTCACTAACCACTAGCTACTATTCATCTGGCTTTTACCATCTCACTTATTCTATTGGTGCCATCCTACTACTGGTGCCATCCTGCAGTAAAGACTAGGGTCTAGACACCATTCCTATCTCTCTCACTCTACTGGTGTCATCCGGCAGAGAAGACGAAGAATGGTTCTGGGTTTAGACGTCAGTCCTATATCCCATTCTAGTCTCTTAGCAGGTGGTAAACCTGACGGCTTGTCTGGGTCAAAATCCAAAACTTTTCTTTGACTGCGGGCATTCAACCTGGTTCCCCTCCTAATCTGACGAATTGCTATACTCTGACATAAGCACGAAACCTCTCCTGAACAGTTTCAGAGTCTATAGGGCTGATATCAAATTCCAGGCTTCTCTATACTGTCCCCTCAACAAACTACCTGTGATCCATCCTGATCTCTAAGCCTGACTACTCTGCCTATCAATAGCAGTACTATGAGTAGCTAGCCCATCCACCCCTAGAATGACGTCAAACAGTCATTCTAGAACCACTAGGTCAGCTGGAAGGCACCTACTCAAAACTCACACTAAACGCTACTGACAGATTAACTCTGCCACTGATGGATCACATTTGGGTCTAGTGACTCAAAGAGGACATTTGAATCCCAGAAGCTAACAAACCCCTACTCTCTGTGACTCTCAAAGCCCTAAGGAAAGCGAAACATCAGAGTCTCTAATAACAGACACATCAAAATATATGGAAGTGAAAAGTACCTGTCACCGCCATGTCTGATGTGTAGGCCTCTTGCTGTGTCAAAGCGAAGATCCGTGCTGGTACTGATGGACCTTCATCTGGGGAACTTGTGGAAGAAGGAGTGATCTCGCTCCCTCTGCCTCTGCCCAAAGTCATAGCTAGAGCTCCTAGTTGAGTCACTCTATCTGAGGCTGTCTGCTGGGACTGTGTTATCAAAGTCGCGGTGGAACACTCACGTGCTATGTGCCCCTCCTGTCCGCACCTAAAACATGCTGTTGTCCCTACTAAACAGACTCCCTTGTGCGGCCTACCGCACCTCGGACATTTGGAGTTGTTCAAACCAGAGCTCGATCCCTCACCTATTCCCAGACCAGACTTGATCTGCTTCCAGAACTTGTTCTTCTTTGATCGTCTGAGGCCTCTTCCCCCCTTCTTCCTTTCTATCCCAGCCTCGTGCAGAGGGGAGAGATTCACATCACTTGTCCCTGCACGTTTGGCACTAGCTTCTCTCTTCTGTGCCATATCTACTATATCATGGAACCTCTTCCTTGTGCTATCTGGAAAAGCCCCTTCAGCAAACTCTGTTGCAAACTGCTCCCAGGATAAGCTTTCTACCCTCGGGTTCACATACTGGTTGAACCATGCCCTTGCCTTTTCACATTTCAATGTGACCCCTGCCATCTGAATGGCGCTACGCTCACTGGCTCCCAACTCCTCAGTTATCATCTTGACCCTGCTGAGATACTCAAAAGGGTCATCACCAGTCTCAAACTTGGGAACATCTAACCGCAAATAGTCTGTCATCTGTACCCTACTTCCTCCAGGTGAACTAGGCTTAGGTATTTGGACAACTGGGGCTACTGGTTCTACTGGTGGTGGAGGATGTGTAACATTTTCTGGATTACGGTTGCCTGAACCTGGATAACCAAAGAAAGGTGGAAACATAGCATACTGTGGATGTAACGGTGGATATGGCAGGTAAAAAGAAGGATAAGGCATCAAGGTAGGATATGGATGATAACTAGGAAACTCCGATGTACCTCTCATCGGGTACTCTGCCCCCCACTGGTAGGGTGGATACTGAGGTGGAACAAATCTCGAGGCCTGAGTGCCTCCTTGAGACTCACCCATATCTCCTCCTAACCTGCTCCTGCCAAAGCTACCATCTCTGCTCTGCACATCCTCCTCTAGGACTCTCCTAAACCCTGACATACCACTCTGCACAACTCCCCTTCTACTCTCATCACTAGACCTTCTAGGGTCCCTTGATGTACCTTCTCTGCTTAAACTATCTGCTGTTGCCTTTTGCAGAACTGGGAGATGAGCATCCATGTCCTCATCCTCCGACGGAGCTCCAGTCAATCTCGCAGATTGACGAGTTCCTCTCATCCTGCCTCTGAAAATCACAACATCACACACAATATCATCAAATGATCCATGTGAAAACACATGAATCCTTAACACATATCAAACATATCAATAATGCACATGCAACTCATCATGGCATTTCACATCATCATGCAAGACAGGACTCCACATCCTATCCTAGTGGACATGATTGTACCTATTGTGCTTTCCTTCCTATACAAGACAACACCTCTTTCCGGTGTGGACTATCCCAACACACCGTACTCTTGAGGCCCTATGCTCTGATACCAATCTGTAACGACCCGGAAACCGGTACCCCTCTGTAACGGCCCGAACCATCACTGGCACTAGGATCCAGATCGGCTTAAGGCCGCCGGGACCCGTAGTAAGCCGACTATACTCTCTGTGTACCTGATAAATCCCATATATGATATAAAACGACTTAACAATCCTGTAAAACTCTGTAGGCTTAACTACTGCTACTCAGATATGTCAATCTGAAAGGGCCCTCAGGGCCTATACCAGGGACTACCATCTCTGTGGTTCAAGGGATTGAAACCCTTTTCATCTGTAACACATCCCATTGGTATCTCATCAAAGCCATACGTTAAGCCCAACTCACACATTTCTCATCAAGAAACGTAAAACAGGATGCATGTACAAAGGGATTAATCATACATCACACTACAGCAATGACACTAGGGAAAGCACTTAGTCTATCCAGTATATGACTGTACATATCAATATATTACAACTAGTCTTATAATTACATCATGTCCACTATTCTATTACAAACATACATTCATGCATATCCTTCCTCTTTACTCTTGCTGACTCTGTCTTCCCATAGCTATCTCAGAACCTGCAAAACTGGGGTTAAGGGAGTGGGATGAGCTACTACAGCCCAGTGAGGAGGAACAATAAAACAATTCATTCATTATATGCTTTCATGGAATGCATCACATCACAAACATATCATCAAAAGGATGAACTTGTCACCAATAGCCCGCTACATACATAATAGTATGTCCGACTGTGCCAGGGGCGATTAGGCCACACCTGGACTTCTCTTAACTGACTCATATCATAACATGTCCCACTGTGCCAGGGGCGATTAGGCCATCACCTGGACTTCTCTTTTCTCTGATCTGACAGCCCGGCTGTCTACCTTATAGTACCAGGAGCGACCTGGACTATCCAGGAGCGACCTGGTATGGCTATCTCATGCCATATCTCATATGCTCTCATGGTGTCTCAACTGATATCAAGGGCTATGGATCATTCAACATTCATCCACACAAATATCATCTTTATGCAATGCAGCATATTCGTGGATTCTAATGCAGCACAACCTAATACATAACATGGCAATTTATGATGCATGGATCATGCTAGAATCGTGTCATTTCTCAAAATAAAATATTCAGTTTAGTTCCACTCACCTGTAGCCTCTGCTTGGCTAACTCTGGGCTAACTAGCTGGACCAATTCTAACTCTGAAGCAGCTACTACTGTTAAATACCTCGTTTCCTCGGGTCCAACCCTACAATGAAGGACTCAAATGAGGTACCAAACATACTCTATATCACTGATAAACATCTCCCCAAAACCCCTCTAAAATACCTCAAAACAAGCATGCAAAACAAGCAAAGGAAAGCTGGACAGGGCACCTTCGGCAGCACCTTCGGCGGCCGAATGTCTCCTCCAGAGACGAAAGTCAGGCAGGTTCGGCGGCCTAACTTGGACTTTCGGCGGCCGAACCTGAGTTCATCCAGAACTCAGTTTCGTGCACAAGGACGCCTGCCAGTCCCTTCATCACCTGCTCAGCCCTCAATACATGCATTTAACCCCTCTAAAACATGCATAAACACTTGAACAAACATAAAGGAGCTTAAAACAACTTAAACTCCAACAAAACAACTAACACAACATATAATCATGCTTTCACCATTAAAACATCAAAACTAACCTAAGCATGCAACTCATGCATACACTTCCATAACCTCTTTAAAAAGCTGTTAAAACTCATTAAAACAAACTTAAAGACGTCCCTTACCTCCTGAAATCAGAAGAGGAACAAGCAAACGCAGCAACTCCTCCTCCAAAGCTTCAAACCCTCACAACTCTTCTTTTCTCTCAAAAACATTCAACTCACTCAAATCACGACCAACCTTCTGCCTAAGCTGATAAAAGCTTGCAGATGAGTCATGGGAGACGTGGCCTAACCTCTGGTCATGATCTGGAGGTGAACACCTGGCCAAACCACGGACTGAGGAGCATGCACAACTAACCGACCACCTCAGCTTCGGCTGCCGAAACTGCATGCAAAACCATGCAACTTTCGGGGGCCGAACTTAACCTTCGGGGGCCGAACATGACAGAAACTCCTTTGGCCAATTCTCCACAAAACTTAATTCGTTTTCACTCTAAACCTTTAAAATACTTGAAAATATTTTAGAAAACCTTTCTCTTACCCTTCTAGAAACCTCTGACATCCTCGAATTCCACCGGACGGTAGAAATTCCGATGTCTTGAATCTGTCGGGTATTACAATGAGCTTCTGCTGCGCTACTCTGATCTTTCTCTTCTTCCTTCTTTGCTTCTACTTTTCTCTTTCTCTGCCCTTACTCTTTTCTTCTGCCTTCTTTTTATTCTTTCTTTCTCTTCTTTTCTGCTCTACTTCTTTCCTTTCCTTTATATTCTTTCCCTTCTTGCTTCTCTATTCTTACTCTTCCTCTGTACTCATCTAAGTCCTGCTCTCAACCTGAATCTCTGATCTAGTCTTACTTTTCCCGCACATCACTGGAACGCTCCAGGGTGAGGTACTAGGTCAGATAAACCGCCATCTACTAACTGCGTCACTGCACTACTCCTACACCTCTCTTATACCTCTTTCATCTCTAACTCTTCTTACTGTCTATGGTACTAAAACTAGCTCGTTAACCTGTCTGCTACCCTTTCAACTTGAACATTATCCTTCTAACATCCATGTCAACATCCTGTGAGCCTGCCAACTCACGTCACACTGCTAGGCATCCTATTCAGTCCTCTCTGGATCCTATCTCAGATTCATCCTGACTTCCGTTCCTGGCATTGGAACTTCCGCCACAGATTAATCCTACCCGGGTCTACTGTCCCAAAGAGAACGTTCTACGCCCAGAAGCTATCAACTTAACCTCTCAACACTTCTAGAACAACTACCAACACATCAAGGTTCACAACTACACACATCAGTGTATCCAAAAGTGAACATACCTAAGTCCGCTATGTTTGATGTGTCAGGCTGCTGCTGTTGAGCCCAGGTGAAGATCCGAATCGGTGCTGATGGATCCTCTCCAGGAAATCCTACCAAAGACGGGGGTACACCTCTCTCTCCATCTTGACCACTAGCTTGATCCATCGCTGGAACTGTTGGCTGCGCTACTCTTCCTGAAACTAGTCGTGGTGCCCGTGCCCTGTTAAACGTAGGAGGACACTCACGTGCAAAGTGCCCATCCTGTCCGCACCGGTAGCAAGCAGTTGTCCCCGCTAGACACACCCCTCCGTGTGATCTTCCACATCTTTTACATCTTATAGGGCCTGAACCTGAGGCATCCAGACTAGCCTTCAGCCTCTGCCAGAACCTACTCCTCTTTGACCTTCTCAAACCTCTAGTCTTCTTTTTACCTCTTGTAGCTGCTGTGCTCAGAGTGGAGGGATCAACTTCTCCTGTACTTGAGTTCTTCGAACCCTTAGTCTGAGCATCACCTTCTGACTTTCTTTCACTTTCCTCTTCTATACTTACTTGCAAACCTACATCCCTCTTCTGCACCATTCCTTCTCTGCTAACCTCAACAGACTTTCCTGGGTCTCTTGCTATCTCCTCTCTACTTACTCTTGCCTCTGGCAACTCAGGGGAAAAGGTATTCATACCGTCCCATTCAGATGGATCTGACTCTGTAGATCGATTACCACCTTGCATCTCAGCTCTTTCTAAAACACACAGGCACACATGCAATCAAACATGGTAATCACATAACCTTTCCTATAAAACATATGGATTATGAATGCATCCGTCACCAACAATCCTCAACCTAGCATACATGCCATGACCAACTGTGCCAAAAGCCATTTCTGGTCTCTCAACTCATCTCATATCATAACATAGCATATTGAGGAATCAGGGATCAGTTAACATTCATAATACATCTGAAATGCACATGCCTCACACATGGCATTACACATCATCAAGCAAGACAGGACTCCTTATCCTATCTTAGTGGACATGATCTTACTCTTAATCTTTCTTATTGTGCTTGCCTTACTAAAACAACCTCTTTCCGATGTGAGAGACCTTGCTCAACACACCGTACGTATGAGGCCCTATGCTCTGATACCAACTGTAACAGCCCGGAAACCGGTACCCTTCTGTAACGGCTCCAAACTGTTCGGCACTAGGATCCAGATCGGCTTAAGGCCGCCGGGACCCGTAGTAAGCCTGACATTCCTTCTATACTTCTGGTCTACTCCTATCCATGATCAATCTCTTCATAAAACTTTATACTTTTAAACACCCCAGGCTTACCCCGAGGGACTGTAACTAAAAACTTTTCTTTCATTTTCCAAGCTCAGCTCATGCATACTCTTACTTATTAAGCTTGGCCATAAAACATCTGTAAAACATTTCATGCATCATGAAAACATTTCTCTTTAAACTCATTGATCATGTACCATTCCAGGATTAGCCAACCATAGGCAAACCATACCTCTATACATTAGGCAGGCAAAGCACATTCTAACCATACATTCTAGCTCATATCCATACATCATCATGTCCACAACTATACTATACATGCATACATAACATAGCATATCATCACTTGAACGTTACATCTTGCTTACACCGCAATCCATACTATACTATTACATAACTTCTCATTATTCTGCTATTTAGCCTTCTTCTCCTAGCTTACTCTGATCATACTCTGGCCCTGCAATACTGGGATAAGGGAGAGGGATGAGCTTCTAAAGCCCAGTGAGTAGGAATCATAAAAACAGTTCATTAAAACATATGCTCTCATGCTATGCATCACATCACAACTAATACACATCAAGGAAGAAGTTGTCACCTAGAGCCCTCCACATAACTGACTCACAGATAGTACTTAACTAAGCACAGTGCCTGGGGCGATGAGGCCTCCTCCAGGGCTTAATTTTTCTGAAAAGGTTTTGTCAGGGCGATTAGGCCTCCTCTGACAGTTTTCTGAAAAGGTTTTGTCAGGGCGATTAGGCCTCCTCTGACAGTTTTCTGAAAAGGTTTTGTCAGGGCGATTAGGCCTCCTCTGACTGTTTTCTGAAAAGGTTTTGTCAGGGCGATTAGGCCTCCTCTGACTGTTTTCTGAAAAGGTTTTGTCAGGGCGATTAGGCCTCCTCTGACTGTTTTCTGAAAACGTTTCGCCAGGGCGATTAGGCCTCCTGGCTATACATCTTTACTAACAGGGGCGGTTAGGCCTCCCTGCTCACACTTATCATACTTGACTCTTTCCTTAATTCATATCATATCATAGCATACCATACTGAGGGCTAAAGGATCATCCAACATTCTTCCGCATACTCATCAAATTATGCAATGCAACACCTTCGTGAATACTAATGCAACAACCTAATATCTCATGGCATTCATGATGCGTGTCTTATGCTCATACCATTATTATCTTAAACACCATTTTAAAACATGCAAAACTATTCCCACTCACCTGAAACCTCTGCTATACTTGCTTGGGCCAACTCTGTACTGGAGCTAAACACTTCTTCTCTGATCAAAACCTACATCAAAGGACTCTCATGAGGTGCTAAACATCTTTAACATAACGCTAATACACCTTCCCAATACCCCTCTAAAGCCTCATAAACATGCATGAAAATTCATGCAAAGGAAGGCAAAACAGAGCACTTTCGGCGGCACTTTCGGCGGCCGAAAGTCTCCTCCAGAGACGAAACTCAACCTTCGGCGGCACCTTCGGCGGCCGAATGTGCATGACAGATCCGAAAGTCCAGCTTCCGGAAGCAGCCTTCGGCAGCCTAAGCCACCTCCACAAGGCATTCAGCGGCCGAAACTCACTTCGGCGGCCGAACCTGAGTTCTTTCAGAACGCAGTTCATGCACAACCACACTCCCTTAACTTCCCTAACTCACTTCTCTTGCATATAACCTCACCAAACCATGCATAACCCTCTAAACATACCTAAAGGGGTCTAAAACACCCTTAAACTCTAACAACATCAACACATAAACACATAGTGCACATAGGGTCCCTAAAACCCTCCCATGCACACCCATGCAAATCTAAACCCTTCACCCCATAAAACTCCTAAAACGATCCACAAAACATGCTTAAAACAGCATAAAACATAGAGATCACCCCTTACCTCTTGAGTTGGCGTGACCTCAACTTCAAAACGTGGAGAAAACACTTCCAAAAGCTTCAAACTCCTCAACTAACTCTTTTTACTCAAAACCTTCAAAATCAAGTTTCAAGCTTACTACACCTTTGAAAGATCTTGGAAAAACGAGGAAATCATGCCAAGGAGGACATGAGCTCACCTTGGATGGGAAGAGGAAGAAAACTCCCCTCTTGCACCGCCCTTAGGGGCTTTTATAGAGGGCTTGGTCAACCACGTTCGGCGGCCAAACATGCAGGCAAAACCATGCAACGTTCGGAAGCCGAACTTTTCTTTCGGAAGCCGAACCTCAAGCACTTTCGGCGGCCGAATGTCACCTTCGGCGGCCGAAACTGCATTTTTGCCTCCTTAGCTTTTTCTTCAAAACTCAAAATCCTTTTTACTTAAAACCCATAAAAACACTGCTAAACCCTTACTGACGACTCCGACATCCCGAATTTCCACCGGACGGTGAGAATTCCAATGCCTGAACGAGCCGGGTATTACAACGTTAGGCTGCCGAAGGTGGTGAAGTTGTGGAAGCAGCTTAGGCCGCCGAAGGTTGGTGACCGGCCACCTATAAAAGGCCCCTCAGACCGAAAATGGGTGAGTTTTCTCCCCATTCTCGAGCTAAGGTGAGTTCATGTCCTCCTTTGGTCGATTTCATGTTCTTTCTTCAGATCTTTCAAGTTTTAACTAGTTTAGCTTGGGTTTTGAAGTATCAAAGGTTAAGACCAAGTTTTGGGAGCTTGGGGACCCAAGAGGTTGTTTCCTCCAATCTCCGAGTTAGGGACTACACCAACCCTCGATCTTCAAGAGGTAAGTGTGAATCTTTGCTTTCCTTTATGTTTAAAGAAGTTTTAAGAAGTTTTGATGCATGGGTAGAATAGATGTGCATGTTTAGGTTTATGTGGGTTTTATGCTTAATGTATGTTTATGTGATGTTATGTTGGGAAGTTTAAGTTAGTTTATGCTCTATATGCTGGAGGGAGTGTGTACGCATGCTTGGGGGAGAGCATGTGAGGTTTTGGCTTGTTTTGGAAGGTTTGGAGGCTGTTTGTGCATGAGGAGGCTGAGTTCTGCCCTTCAGGAAGAACTCAGGTTCGGCCGCCAAACCTGCCTGTGGTGGCTTGTTGTGGCTGCCGAACCCTGCCTCCAAAAGTTGGACTTTCGGCTCTAGAAGGGAGTTTCGGCCGCCGAAGGTGCCGCCGAACATGCATGAGTTTCGGATCTGGAAGGAACCTTCGGCCACCGAAGGTGCCGCCGAAGGTGCATGGCTTTCAGATCTGGAGGGACTTTCGGCCGCCGAACCTGCCGCCGAAAGTGCCCTGTCCAGCCTTTTCATGGTTGTTTTCTATGCATGTTTTGAGGTTGTTTTAGAGGGGTTTTTGGGGAGTTGTTTATGAGTTGTTTAGAATGTGTTTGGCACCTCATTCGAGTCCACCTGTGTAGGATCGGACCCAAAGGACTGAGGAGGCCAGCAGTGTTAGCTATTGCAGAGTCAGTCCAGCATCTGCCAGAGGTGAGTAGAATGACTCTTTATGTTTCAAAGCAATTAATGAAAGTTTTAGCATGATTCACGCATCATGAATGCCATGAGATATATTAGGGTGCTTGCATTAGAATTCACGAATATGTTGCATTGCATAATTTAATGTTGATGTGGATGGGTATTGTAATACCCGGCTAGAGTCCGGCACCGGAATTCCTGTTGTCTGGTGGAATCCGGGGTGCTGGGATTCGATAAAAGGGTAGGATTTTTGTTTTCTAAGTGTTATGATGTGTTTTAAGGTTTGTAAGTTATATAGTTTTGAGTTTTGAAGAGAAAATAGTTCATGGAGACTTCAGCCAAGTTCGGCCGCCGAAGGTAAGTTCGGCCGCCGAAAGTGCTCAATGTTCGGCTTCCGAAGTTCAAGTTCGGCCCCCGAACGTTGCATGGTCTTGCATGTGATTGGGCAGCCGAAGATGAGTTGGCCAGCTAGCTGGGTCATGGCTTTTGACAGATGTTGGCCTCAGATTCTTGCCATGGAATAGGCCACGTCTCTCATGACTAATCTGCAATATTGAGCTGCTCATACAGAAGATTGAAGGTTGTTGTGTCAAAGGTTTGGAAAGTTTGAAACAAAAGCTAAAGGTTTTGAGAATTTGAGAGTTTGAGAAGAGTTGGTCCGTTTCCATTGTTCAGAGTGTTCATCTTCTTGTTATAGGAGGTAAGTGATGCTCTTGAACATGTGTTTATGTTTTCTGAAGATTTTATGGCAGTTGTGGAGAGAGATGCATGTTTAGGTGATAAAGGGTGATTTTGATGATTTATGCATGTATACATGTTTATGTGTTATGTTTGATTTGGTTGTTGGGGTTATTAGATAGTTTTGGACCCCTGTGAACATATACTTGAGTATATGTGTATTGACTAGTTGAAGTATGCATGTTTGGAGAAGTTGAAGGGAAGAAGGAGATGGGTTGCCGTTGAAGCTGAGTTCTGGATGAACTCAGGTTCGGCAGCCGAAGGTTCATTCGGCCGCCGAACCTCCTGCATGGTGGCTTGGTTGCCACAGCTTGCCCCCGAGTGTTTTTGCATGTTCGGCTCTGTTTGGGGGATTCGGCCGCCGAAGGTGCCGCCGAAGGTGCTTGAGTTTCGACTCTGGAGAGGACATTCGGCCGCCGAACCTGCCGCCGAAAGTGTTCTGTCCAGCTTTTCTTTTACATGCTTTGCATGAGTTTTAGAGTGAGATTAAGGGGATTCTTGGGTAGTTCAATAGAGTTATTTTAAGGTAGTTTGGTCCCTCATTTACGTCTTTATGTGTTTATACAGACCAGAGGAACCAGAGAGAGCAGCAGTGAGTACTGCTCCAGAGTTTACTGAACCTGCAGAGTCAGTCCAGAGCCAGAGGTGAGTGGAACTAAACTTAATACTTTTAATGAAACAATGGAATGTTTTAGCATATCTCATGCATCATGATTATGCAAATAGGTTGACTGCATTAGTATTCACGACTATGTTGCATTGCATTGTTAATTGTTGGTGTGAGTAAATGCTGAATGATCCAATAGTCTCTGAGTTAAGATCAGGAGCCTTTGACTACGCCCTGGCAGGTATAGTAAAGACCAGGAGCCTTTGACTACGCCCTAGCAATGGTAAGTACAGAGGTGTTATACACATATACATATATGACAGGAAGACCAGGTGCTCGATTCTACGCCCTGGCACGGAAGTTACTGAGGCTATGTGGTGACAGGTTTACTCTTGATGTGGCTTGTCTGTGTTATGACGCATTCCATGAGATCATATGTTATGACTGCTTTTATTATTCTACTCACTGGGCTATAGAGCTCATCCCACTCCCTTAATCCCAGTCTTGCAGGATTCAGTGTATAGTGTACAGAGGGAAAGTCCAGAAGAGTTCAGAAAGAGAAACTGAGACTTGTAATAGTTTAGAGTGGACATGTATTTATAAAGAGATGTATCAGTTGTATATTCAGTTAGAATTGTGCTTGACTTAGTAATGTTTTGTGTTGTAATTCTTTGGTTTGGGTACATGATCTGTATATGTACATGTTTTACAACGTATGTGAAAAACCAGGCTTAACAGGTACGAGATAACCCATCTAGAGCAAGCTCTAGTCAGGGGTACAGGGTACAGAGTACTGAGTACAGGAATAGTGCATGCACAGGTTAAGCCTTGGTACAGAGAAAAGAGTTTTATTTTCACAGGAAATGTATGATCATGTATGAGATTTACAGGTACACAGAGAGTATAGCAGGCTTGCTACGGGTTCTGGCGGCCTTAAGCCGACCTGAATCCTAGCGCCGGTGACGGTCCATTTTGGGGTCGTTACAGATTGGTATCAGAGCCCTAGGTTCATATGATCGGACCTATAGAGAGAGTGTCGGGCTCATAGAGATTAGAGTTGGTCAAGCACAATAGGAATCATGTCCACTAGGATAGGATGTTGAGTCCTGTCTTTTTGATGCTATGAGATGCATATGCATGTGTTTTTATGATTAAGATCTATGTGTTTATGTGCTGATATGCTATAGTATGTGTTGTTTTCAGAGTTAAGATGCGAGGAACTCGTCGATCAGCTCGATTGACTGGAGTCCCATCAGATAGTGAGGGATTAGCTGCTCGTCCTCCTGCATTGCCAAGGGCAAGGTCGCAAAGATCTAGCAGGGAAGGCATGTCAATAGACCCTAGAAGGTCTGTAGATGAGAGCAGAAGAGGGATAGTTAGAGGAGGTAGATCAGAGGAAGAGAGGGAGGCTATGGAGACTGATCCGTCTATGGATGAAGGTATGGGAGAATCTTTGGGAGGTGTTCAGGCCTCAGGATTTGATTATCCAGCTGTTTTTCAGGATCCAGAGTATCCGATGGAGGGTATGTCGGAGTGCTCTCGCTTTGACCCATATCCTACATACATGCCATATATGCCATATCCTCACTATTACCCATCATATCCACCATATCCTATGTATCCACCCTCCCCTATACATCCAAGTGCAGCACACCCAGAAATAAATGAACCAGCACCTCCACCACCACAAACAGAACCAGTAGCCCCTGTTGCCCAAAGGTTTCCATCTAGTTCATCTGGAAGTAAGGTACAGATGACTGAGTATCTTAAATTGGATGCTCCTAAGTTTAACACAGGAGATGATCCATTTGAGTACCTGAGATTTGTGAAAATGATCACTGATGAGTTGGGTACAGATGACAGTAGAGCCATAGAGATGGCAGGATTTACACTGAAGTGTAAGAAAGCTCGAGAATGGTTCAAGAACTATATAGAGCCTAGAATGAACAGTATGTCGTGGGGAGAGTTCGCCAATGAATTTGCAGGGTGGGCTTTTCCAGATAGTTCCAGGGAGATGAAGCTAATTGAGTTTGAACAATTGAGACAAACAGATGAGATGACTGTTGATGAGTTCACAGATAAGTTTCTGGATCTGCTTCAGTACGTGGGTCAGGCCTATGATACTGATCAGAAGAAGGCGAGGAGATATACCATGAGACTTCATCCTAGGTATTCTTCTTTGATCCTTCCAGCAGAAAAGGAGAGTTTTCACTCTATTATCGATGCAGCCAGGAAGATGGAAGCTAGTGCCAATATTCAGAAACAGTCAAAGGCACAGGCTTCGGGTTCTAAGGCCCCCAGTTCAGGTTCTACAGGCAGTAAGAGATGGGATAGAGCGAGAGGAACAAGGAAAGGATTCTGGAGTAAAGTCAAGTCAGGTCTGGGAATGGGTAATGGCTCAACCTCTGGCACAGCTGTTCCAGCATGTAGGAGATGTGGGAGACCACACAGAGGAACTTGTCAGTTGGGATCCACAGCTTGTTTTAGATGTGGATAGGAAGGGCATATTGCTCGAGAGTGTCCTCAGGTGACTTTTGTGGCACCTTCCCAGCAGATGAGTTCAGGCAGTGTAGCACAGCCAGTAGGGCAGCCAGCAGCTTCAGCTATGCCTCAGGGTAGTGGTAGAGGTAGAGGGAGAGGGGCAGTCTCTACTTCAGCAGCAGGTTCCCGAGGTGGAAATCCTGTAGCCCCAGCACGGATTTTCACCATGACTCAGAAGGAGGCTAACATGTCGAACACAGTGGTGTCAGGTAATCTCATCATTGGGTGTTCAGATGTGTATGCTTTGATGGACCCCGGTGCTTCTCATTCCTTTATTGCTTCGAGAGCCATAGAGAGATTGGGTTTGATCAGTTCTGAGTTAGAGTATCCTCTCTGGGTCAGTGGACCCAAATGCGACCCATCAGTGGCAGTGTCAGTCTGTCGTTTCAGTCCAGTGTTCATAGAGGGTAGATGCCTTCCAGCTGACCTTGTGGTTCTAGATTTGACAGATTTCGATGTCATTCTAGGGATGGATTGGCTATCTGCATATAATGCTACTTTGGACTGTAGAGAGAAGATAGTGAGTCTCAGAGACTAGGATGGGTCAGAGTGTGTCTTCAGAGGAGACAGGAGAGGGACACCCAGAGGTATGATTTCAGCCCTTCAGGCTCGTCGTTTGCTTAGGAGGGGTTGTCAGGGGTTTCTAGCTCATGTGAGAGAGCTAGACAGTCAGGTTAGGGAACCAGCCGCAGTACCAGTAGTTCGGGAGTTTCTTGATGTTTTCCCAGACGAACTTCCAGGACTACCACCTGGTAGGGAGATAGAGTTTGAAATAGAATTGCTGCCTGATACCAGACCTATCTGTATTCCTCCCTACAGGATGGCGCCAGCAGAGTTAAAGGAGTTGAAAGAACAATTACAGGACTTGGTAGATAAGGGTTTCATTCGCCCTAGTACCTCACCTTGGGGTGCTCCAGTACTTTTTGTCAGAAAGAAGGATGGATTCCTTAGACTTTGTATTGACTACAGACAGTTAAACAAGGTCACTACCAAGAATAGATATCCTCTGCCTAGGATTGATGATCTATTTGACCAGCTAGCTGGAGCAGGTTGTTTCTCTAAAATAGATCTGAGATCCGGGTATCATCAGTTGAGAGTCAGAGAGGCAGATGTGCCTAAGACAGCATTCAGGACCAGATATGGGCACTATGAGTTCTTAGTAATGCCGTTCGGGTTGACTAATGCCCCTGCAGCATTCATGGATCTCATGAATAGAGTTTTCAGCGAGTTTCTGGATCACTTTGTGATTGTTTTTATTGATGACATCTTAGTGTATTCCAGAAATGCAGAGGAACATGCCCAGCATCTGAGGATAGTTCTACAGACACTGAGAGAGCATGGTTTATATGCCAAGTTCTCTAAGTGTGAGTTTTGGTTGAGGAGCATTTCCTTCTTGGGACATGTGGTATCAGCAGATGGAATTGAGGTTGACCCCAAGAAGATAGAGGCTGTAGCTAACTGGCCCAGACCCACTACAGTGACTGAGATTAAAAGCTTTCTGGGACTGGCAGGTTACTACAGGAGGTTCGTACAAGATTTCTCGAAGATAGCAGCTCCTATGACCAAACTGACTTAGAAGAACCAGAAGTTTATCTGGTCAGACCAGTGTGAAGAGAGCTTTGAGGAGCTCAAGAGGAGATTGATTACAGCACCAGTGCTAGCTCTGCCTGTTAGTGACAAGGATTTCACAGTGTTCTGTGATGCGTCTCGAGTGGGATTGGGTTGTGTTCTGATACAGTAGGATAGGGTGATTGCTTATGCTTCTAGACAGTTAAAGAAGCACGAGTTGAATTACCCCACCCATGACCTTGAGATGGCAGCAGTTATCTTTGCACTCAAGATGTGGAGACATTACCTCTACGGGATTAAATGCGAGATCTTCACTGATCACAAGAGTTTACAATACATCTTGAGCCAGAGAGAACTGAATTTGAGGCAGAGAAGATGGGTAGAATTGCTTAGTGATTATGATTGTAAGATCCAGTATCATCCGGGTAAGGCGAATGTTGTGGCAGACGCCTTAAGTCGGAAGTCACTAGGCAGTTTATCTCATATAGCAGCAGAGCGGAGACCAGTAGTGATGGAGCTTTACAAGCTCATCGATGAGGGGTTACAGCTAGAGTTGTCTGGTACAGGTGCGTTGATAGCACAGATGAGAGTGACACCAGTGTTTCTGGAGCAGATAGCACAGAGACAGCACGAGGACCCTGAGTTGATGAAAATTGCCAGGACTGTTCAGTCAGGCAACAGTGCAGAGTTCAGATTTGACAGCAAAGGGATCCTTCGTTTTGGAAGTCGACTTTGTGTACCAGATAATAGCAGTCTGAAGGAAGACATTATGAGGGAAGCTCATAATGCAAGGTATAGTGTTCACCCAGGAGCCACCAAGATGTATCGAGACCTAAAGAGAGTGTATTGGTGGCCAGCCATGAAAAAGGAAGTGGCGCAGTTTGTGACAGCCTGTGAGACTTGTCAGAGAGTGAAGTTAGAACATCAGAAGCCGGCTGGAATGCTTAACCCACTGCCGATTCCAGAATGGAAATGGGAAAACATAGCTATGGATTTCGTAGTGGGCTTACCGGCAATATCCAACAGGATAGACTCTATATGGGTGATTGTGGACAGACTCACGAAATCTGCTCATTTCATTCCAGTTAGGAGTAACTATTCTGTGGATAAGTTAGCACAGGTGTATTTGGATGAAATAGTGAGATTACATGGAGTCCCAGTGTCTATAGTTTCAGACAGAGGACCTCAGTTCACCTCCAGATTTTGGCGAAGTCTGCAGAGTGCTTTGGGCACGAGATTAGAGTTTAGTACTGCTTTCCACCCACAGACTGATGGACAGTCAGAAAGGACCATCCAGACCATAGAGGACATGCTCAGAATGTGTGTGTTAGACTTTGGCAGTTCTTGGAGGCAACATCTACCTTTGGTGGAGTTTGCCTACAATAATAGTCCTCATGCTAGCATTGGGATGGCTCCTTATGAAGCATTATATGGGAGGAAGTGTAGATCACCTATTTGCTGGGAAGAGGTAGGAGAGAAAGCTCTTGCCGGACCAGAGTTGATAGAAATTACTAGTAAAATAGTGCCAGTAATCAGAGAGAGAATCAGAATAGCACAGAGTAGACAGAAAAGTTACGCAAATATTCGCAGGAAACTGATAGAGTTTCAGGAGGGAGATTGGGTATTGCTAAAAGTGTCTCCAATGAAAGGAGTGGTTTGTTTTGGGAAGAAAGGTAAGTTAGCTTCACGATACATTGGACCCTTTGAGATTTTACAAAGGATCGGAAATGTATCATATAAGCTAGATTTACCTACTTCTATGGAGAGGATTCACCCGGTGTTTCATGTTTCTATGCTACGAAAATTTGTGTCAGATCCGGATCAGGTTATGAGTGAGCCTGAGGTGGAGATTCTAGGGGATCTCACTTATGTAGAGCAGCCAATACGGATTCTGGACACACAGATCAGACAGCTAAGGAACAAGGAGATTCCGATGGTGAAAGTGTTGTGGAACCACCATAACCTAGAAGAGTGCACGTGGGAGACGCGGGAGTCTATGCTCCAGCAGTATCCACATCTGTTTTGAGGTTCGTTTCCTCCTTTTGTTGTGATTGTTATTTGTTTTAGGAACATCCGAGGACGAATGTTCTTAAGGGGGGAGAATGTAATACCCGGCTAGAGTCCGGCACCGGAATTCCTGTTGTCTGGTGGAATCCGGGGTGCTGGGATTCGATAAAAGGGTAGGATTTTTGTTTTCTAAGTGTTATGATGTGTTTTAAGGTTTGTAAGTTATATAGTTTTGAGTTTTGAAGAGAAAATAGTTCATGGAGACTTCAGCCAAGTTCGGCCGCCGAAGGTAAGTTCGGCTGCCGAAAGTGCTCAATGTTCGGCTTCCGAAGTTCAAGTTCGGCCCCCGAACGTTGCATGGTCTTGCATGTGATTGGGCAGCCGAAGATGAGTTGGCCAGCTAGCTGAGTCATGGCTTTTGACAGATGCTGGCCTCAGATTCTTTCCATGGAATAGGCCACGTCTCTCATGACTAATCTGCAATATTGAGCTGCTCATACAGAAGATTGAAGGTTGTTGTGTCAAAGGTTTGGAAAGTTTGAAACAAAAGCTAAAGGTTTTGAGAATTTGAGAGTTTGAGAAGAGTTGGTCCGTTTCCCTTGTTCAGAGTGTTCATCTTCTTGTTATAGGAGGTAAGTGATGCTCTTGAACATGTGTTTATGTTTTCTGAAGATTTTATGGCAGTTGTGGAGAGAGATGCATGTTTAGGTGATAAAGGGTGATTTTGATGATTTATGCATGTATACATGTTTATGTGTTATGTTTGATTTGGTTGTTGGGGTTATTAGATAGTTTTGGACCCCTGTGAACATATACTTGAGTATATGTGTATTGACTAGTTGAAGTATGCATGTTTGGAGAAGTTGAAGGGGAGAAGGAGATGGGTTGCCGTTGAAGCTGAATTCTGGATGAACTCAGGTTCGGCAGCCGAAGGTTCATTCGGCCGCCGAACCTCCTGCATGGTGGCTTGGTTGCCACAGCTTGCCCCCGAGTGTTTTTGCATGTTCGGCTCTGTTTGGGGGATTCGGCCGCCGAAGGTGCCGCCGAAGGTGCTTGAGTTTCGTCTCTAGAGAGGACATTCGGCCGCCGAACCTGCCGCCGAAAGTGTTTTGTCCAGCTTTTCTTTTACATGCTTTGCATGAGTTTTAGAGTGAGATTAAGGGGATTCTTGGGTAGTTCAATAGAGTTATTTTAAGGTAGTTTGGTCCCTCATTTATGTCTTTATGTGTTTATACAGACCAGAGGAACCAGAGAGAGCAGCAGTGAGTACTGCTCCAGAGTTTACTGAACCTGCAGAGTCAGTCCAGAGCCAGAGGTGAGTGGAACTAAACTTAATACTTTTAATGAAACAATGGAATGTTTTAGCATATCTCATGCATCATGATTATGCAAATAGGTTGACTGCATTAGTATTCACGACTATGTTGCATTGCATTGTTAATTGTTGGTGTGAGTAAATGCTGAATGATCCAATAGTCTCTGAGTTAAGACCAGGAGCCTTTGACTACGCCCTGGCAGGTATAGTAAAGACCAGGAGCCTTTGACTACGCCCTGGCAATGGTAAGTACAGAGGTGTTATACACATATACATATATGACAGGAAGACCAGGTGCTCGATTCTACGCCCTGGCACGGAAGTTACTGAGGCTATGTGGTGACAGGTTTACTCTTGATGTGGCTTGTCTGTGTTATGACGCATTCCATGAGATCATATGTTATGACTGCTTTTATTATTCTACTCACTGGGCTATAGAGCTCATCCCACTCCCTTAATCCCAGTCTTGCAGGATTCAGTGTACAGTGTACAGAGGGAAAGTCCAGAAGAGTTCAGAAAGAGAAACTGAGACTTGTAATAGTTTAGAGTGGACATGTATTTATAAAGAGATGTATCAGTTGTATATTCAGTTAGAATTGTGCTTGACTTAGTAATGTTTTGTGTTGTAATTCTTTGGTTTGGGTACATGATCTGTATATGTACATGTTTTACAACGTATGTGAAAAACCAGGCTTAACAGGTACGAGATAACCCATCTAGAGCAAGCTCTAGTCAGGGGTACAGGGTACAGAGTACTTAGTACAGGAATAGTGCATGCACAGGTTAAGCCTTGGTACAGAGAAAAGAGTTTTATTTTCACAGGAAATGTATGATCATGTATGAGATTTACAGGTACACAGAGAGTATAGCAGGCTTGCTACGGGTTCTGGCGGCCTTAAGCCGACTTGAATCCTAGCGCCGGTGACGGTCCATTTTGGGGTCGTTACAGGTATTGAATGATCCATTAGCCCTCGTATGATGATAGGATATGATATGATATGGTAGGGTATGTATGACCAGTGAGGCCCATTCTACGCCCCTGGTACTAGGGCAGAGAAAGACTAGTGAGGCCCATGCTATGCCCCTAGCTTATTGGAATGTTATGTTATGTTACATAAGAGAAAGACCAGTGAGGCCCATGCTACGCCCCTGGCACTATTGGAATGTGTAGAGGGCTATTGGTGACAAGTCCATCCTTGATGTGATTTGTTTGTGATGTGATGCATTCCATGAAAGCATGAATTTTCATATAATGTTTTTACTATTCTGCTCACTGGGCTCTAGTAGCTCACCCCATTCCCTTAATCCCCCAGGTCTGCAGGTACGGGATAAATCAGGAAGTCAACAAGAGTAAAGTCATGTTTTATGTAATAGCTAGTTATGGACATGAAAAGACATTGTAATGTAATTGTGCTTGGCCCTAGTGTATGTTAATCCCTTTTAGATACATGATCTTTTAATGAAAGGTTTTAATGATGTTTATGTAAACCAAGCTTAATGTATGATATGTTACCCCATTGGAGCATTTGATGAGGGCTCCAGTGTGGAGTTTTATGGTTATGAGTTATGCATGCATAGGTTGAGCTTAGTAAATGAAAGAAAAAGTTTGAATTTTATGTATATGTTTGATCATGTATGGGATTTAACAGGTATACAGGATGTATGTTAGGCTTGCTACGGGTCCCAGCGGCCTTATGCCGATCTGGATCCTAGCGCCAGTAGCGGTCCGGTTTCTAGGTCATTACAACCCTCATCTCTTTTAAGGTTAGTGTTTATGTGTTTATGTGTTTATATTCTTGCTTTGCATGTATTAGTTATTGAATATTCGAGGACGAATGTTCTTAAGGGGGGGAGAATGTAATACCCGGCTAGACCCCGGCATCGGAATTCCTGCCTTCCGGCGGAATCTCAGATGTCGGAACCCTCTAGAAGGGAAAAATCATGTTTTTATAAAATGTTTTTACATGTTTTATGGTTTGAATGAAGAAAGAAATTGAGATTTGAAAGAGAAGACCAAGGTTGGAAAAGCCAGGTTCGGCCGCCGAACCCCATGTTCGGCCGCCGAACATTGGTGACTTGCAGAAGCTCTTTTGGCCTCCGAAGGTGGTCTGGCCAGCCATTTATAAAAGGCCCCTTGTCCGAAAATGGGCGAGTTTTCTCTCTCTATTTTTGGGCAAAGGTAAGATTTCGCCCTCCTTTGGTTGATTTTGAGTTTTTCCTTCAATCTCTTCAAGTTTTAACAAGTTTTAACTTGGTTTTGAAGATTTTGAGCTAAAGATCAAGTTTTTAAAGCTTGGAGACCCAGAGCTCGATTTCTCCCCATCTCCGAGTTTGGATCGCCTCTCCTCTCGATTTTCAAGAGGTAAGAGTAGATCCTACCCTTCTTTTATGCTTTATGTAAGTTTTGAGGGGTCTTAGAGAGTTTTAATGCATGTTTAGAGTAGTTGTAGAATGTTGGGGTTTATGTGAGTTAATTGATGAAATGTATGTTTATTGTATGCTATGTGAATGTTTGTTGGGGTATAGACTAGTTTTAAGCCCTTATATGCTTGAAAATGTGTATATGCATGTTTTAGAATAATTGGATGTGTGTTGAGAAGGTTTGGTTGGCTGAATGAGTGTGAGAGGCTTGAGTTCTGCCATTCTGGAAGAACTCAGGTTCGGCTGCCGAAGCCATGTTCGGCTGCCGAAGCCATGTTCGGCCGCCGAACCTGCCCGTGGAGGCAGTTTTGGCTGCCTAAACTCGCCTCCTAAAGTTTGGACTTTCGGCTCTGGAGGGGAGTTTCGGCCGCCGAACCTACCGCCGAAGGTTAGTGACTTTCGGCTCTGGACAGACTTTCAGCCGCCGAACCTGCCGCCGAAAGTGCCCTGTTCAGCCTTCCTTTGCATGTTTTCTATGATGTTTTAAGGGGGTTTTTGGGGAGATGTTTAGAGTAATATTAGAGTATGTTTGGTCCCTCATTTGAGTCCACCTGTGTAGGTTCGGACCCAAGGAACCGAGGACCCCTGCAGTGAGATAGCTACTTTAGAGTCTTTTCAGAGTCAACCTGAGGTGAGTATAATGGATCTTTATGTTTCAAAGTAAATAAATTTTGAGCATGTTCATGCATCACGAAGGCCATGATATATACTAGGTTGTTTGCATTAGAATTCACGAATATGTTGAATTGCATACTATGATGTTGATGTGGATGGATGTTGGATGACCTATTAGCCCTCAATATGATATGATGACAATGATACGGTACGAAAGTCCAGTGAGGCCCAATCTACACCCCTGGCACATTGGAATGTTATGTTATGTTATGTTAAGAGAAAGACCAGCGAGGCCCATTCTACGACCCTGGCACCATTAGAATGTGTAGAGGGCTAATGGTGACAAGTCCATCCTTGATGTGATTTGTTTGTAATGTGATGCATTTCATAAAAGCATAGACTTTAATATATTGTTTTACTATTATGCTCACAGGGCTCTAGTAGCTCACCCCTTTTCCTTAACCCCCCCAGGTTTGCAGGTTCGGGATAGACCAGGAAGTCAGCAAGAGTAAAAGTTTTATGTATGTAATAGTTAGTTGTGGACATGAAAGATAATGAAATGTAAGATATTGTACAGTTTGTATTGAGGATTAGTATTGTGCTTGACCCTAGAATGTTTGGTTAATCCCTTTTGTTCATAATCATTATGAAATGTTTTAATGTTGAGAAATGTAAACCAAGCTTGATGTATGTGAAGTTGCCCTACTAGAGCATTTGATGAGGGCTCTAGTGTGGGATTTTATGTTTATAGTTGTGGTGCATGCACAGGTCAAGCATGGTAGTTGGAAAAGTTTAAAATTTTTATGTAAATGTATGATCATGTATGGGATTTATCAGGTATGACAGGTTATATGTTAGGCTTGCTACGGGTCCCGGCGATCTGGATCCTTAAGTCGATCTGGATCCTAGCACCGGTAGCGGTCCGATTTCGGGTCGTTACAAATACTGAAAGCAATAAAGTAAAGCAAATAATAAAAGTAAAGAAGATTCAAATATGAGAAAAGCTCTAGTTGAAGAATTGGATCCATTTCAGTTGTTGGGATTTATCATTGATATTTAGGTTCCTTTATTTGATTCAATAAATTAGTTATGGAGATGGAAGACGCTTCTCACCACCATATCCCTCCCTAAGCATAAATTATTTAGGGAACGTTCTCTAACTAATCACTAATCAACAATTTGCCAAGGAACGTCCTTGGGCTTTTGGCATCTAACAGCTGTCAATTGCATTAAAAAATAGAGACCTAATTCTAGCTACCCAAACGCATGGTGATATTGCTAGATCATGCAATTTCCTTAGTTTTTACACCAAGAGTTACTTATATTTGAATAATCCAAGCAATTACGGACTTAAAACTATCCAAACTAATAAATTATTACCTTGCAATCAAGAATCAATTGGCCCTATTGATCTAAACCACAAAGCAATAATGGAATTAAACATGAAATTGCATAAATATTGAAAAACAAAAGAAAAACAATGTATGTTCAGATCTCCCAATCCATAAAACAATCAAAGTTTTACCTAATCTTCAACTAGAAAAAAAGGGTTTCAGCCACTCATGGCTGAAACAAAACCAAAAAACAAAAGAAAGGAAGAAGGAGAAGGTGGCCGGCGGCCTTGGAGAGGAAGGAGTGAGGTTTGGCCGAATCTTCTGAAGGAGAAGAGAGGAAGAGAGCTTGGGGCGGCTCCTTCATGTGATCTTTTATAGTGTGAAGGTGTTGCCCTATATTACCTTGCTGCCCAAGTTTACCTTGCTGCCTAAGTTTGCCTTTGATGAGGTGGAGCCTTCTTTTGAATTTTGAATTTTGAATGTTGAGGACTTGGGAGGCAAGTATCTTCTTTGGCTTCCTGATTAAGCTGAATTGAATGCTGAATTTTGAGATTTGAATTTTGAATGTTCTCCTTTTGAATTTTGAATTTTGAATCCTTGGGAGGCAAGAGCATCTTCTTGAGATTTGGTTTCCTCAATAAGGGAGAGGCTTCTTGAAGATTTGAAATTTGAATTTCAAATTACTTTGCTAAATGTACTTTCCTTATTTATCTCCTCTTTAGTTGCAACTTGGCTTGTGCAAGTATACTTGTTCTCTTTTATCCTATTTTAGGCAGTTTTAAGAGCATTTTCACCAAATTATCTCTTTACACTATTTTTTGCAAAATAAGATCAAAACCACAAAATTAAGCAGAAAAAGTGTAAATTAACATTAATAACAACATAATAAAATGGTCTAAATTTAGTCTGATTAAATACCCCCGCACCTAGCCTTTTGCTTGTCCTCAAGCAAATAAACTTAGTCAAACAAGCTCTCTTTGCTACTTGATCCTTTATTTCCACTTAAGTTCTTACTCTAGATTCTTACTTGGAAGCATTGCAGTGAAGAGTGTATGCACCAAGGTTACTCTCCTTCTTTCCTTGTCTCCCTTTACCTACCATGGCTAGTATTTGTTTTCCTCGAGAGAGAGATTATACATGCACATATTCTTATTCAGTTAAGACTTTTCTTAGCTTTCGAAGTGATTTGCCCTTACTTGAAGCACTTTATTCAGCCTTTTGCATTTTATTCTTGCTTGAAAAAGTCACCAACCTTTTGACGTGAAGGTATATATTTGTGATACCCACCCCCAGTTACTCAGTTGGTCACCTGTCCAAGTGGCTACTAGCTCTGTTCATAGTCTTTTGATCATTGGAACAGTTTTAAATTTGTGCTTTTAAAGTCTTTGCCTTTGCCAAATTTCTTTCTCAATGAATTAAGCAAATCAACACCAATTGCTAAAATGAGCCATGTTTAGTTATTCACACATCTTTCAATTTATTCTCTCTAATGAGTAATGTCATATATTTTTCACCATGGCAAGCTCAAAGATTCAATTCAAAAGGAAATTTCCAAAAATGAATACAACTCACTGCAATTGATTCAACTTAGGTTTAAAGAGTCATCACATCAATGGGGTCATGAAAAGAAAGCTCATTCAACATAGCCTATGTGTTTGAGTAAAGCATATTGATAGAGCATATTTTAGTCCATTTTATCATTATGTTCTTGATGTTTATTTACATCTTTTCTGCTTAATTTTGTGGTTTTAATCATGTTTTGCATATATTAGGTGTAAAGAGACAATCTGGCGAAAATGCTTTTAAAACTGGCAAAAAGTGTCAAATATGAAAGGTGTCAAATATGGAAAGTGCCAAAAAAGGAAAGTTTTCAAATAAGGAAAGTTTTCAGAAAAGGAAAGTTTTCAAATAAGGAAAGTGCAGAAGCAAAAGCAAATAAGGAAAGCTCAGTCAGAAGATTATCTGAAATTCAAAATGCAAATCTTCCTTTCTTTGTTCAATGATGTGCACACACTGCAGCAGTCATATCTTCCTATTTAGGCAGCAAGATTTCATGAAGACGCATTTGCCTCTTCTGCGTTCAGCATTCAAAATTCAAACAAAGGCTCCACCTAAAAAGGAAAGACTGGATAGATTCATTTTCCCTTCTGCACATGCATGTCGCGCGCCCACCTTCCCTCTGAAGAGCATTCGTGCGCCACCTTCCCTCTGCAGTCCATTCAACGCGATTCTTTCCTTTCCGAACACAACTTGGGCAGCAAGTATCACTTGGGCAGCATCTTGAAGACATTTGGGTAGCAAGTAAAATCTTGAACAGTACACTCTTACCTTTTGAAGCCATTTCGCGCGCCGCTTCCCATTTGAAGAGTAAGCGCACGCCTTATTCCTTCTGAATAATTTTGGAACACGAACCTTTCTTTTTCTGACTCAACTTGGGCAGCAAGTACCTCTAGGGCAGCAAGGTCAGCATCTAAAACCTATTTAAAGACTCCTTAAAGGCCAGCTGATCCTCTCTTCCACTCTTTCCACGTTTTTGCAACTCCTTCTGTGCAAGACTCTCATCCGGCTCCATCTTCTCTTCATCTTCTTCTTCCTTTCTTTATTTTTTTGGTTTTGTTTCAGCCATGAGTGGCTGAAACTTTTAATTCTAGTTGAAGATTGGTTGAAACTAAGGTTGTTTTATGGATTGTGAGGTTTGAACACATATTGTTTGTCTTTTGGTTATTCAATATTCATACAGTTCATGCTTGAATTCTATTATTACTTTGTTGTTTTGATCAAATTGGCCACTTGATTCTTGATTGCAAGGTAATTAATTGTTAGTTTGGATAATTTTAAGTCCGTAATTGCTTGAATTGTTTAAACATAAGAACACTTGGTATAACAACTAAGGAATTGTATGATCTAGTAACATCTCATGCGTTTGAGTAGTTAGGATTGGATCTCTCTCTTTCTTCATGCAATTAACAATTGTTTGATGCTTAAGGCCTAAGGACATTCCTTGACAATTTGTTAATTAGTAATTAATTAGAGGACGTTCCCTAATTGGTTTAATCATAAAGAGAGACATGGTGGTGAGAAGCGTTTTCTATCTCCATAACTAATTTATTGAATCAATCAAAAGAACATAAGTTTCAATGATCAATCCAAACAACCAAAGTGGATCCATCTCTTCAACTAGACCTTTCTCATATTGAATTTCCCTTTTATTTTTCATATTCTGCTTATTTAATTGCTTTCAGTAGTTGCTAATCAAATCAATCTCAAACTCCCCCCATTTTACTTTTATTACACTTTATTTTTATTCCGCTTTCAGTTTCTTGCTTTCAGTTACGCTTTCAGTTAATTCTCTTGGTCTTGTTGAGAAAAATAGATTAGTTTTCAATTCTCTGTGGATACGATCCTTTACCACTATCTACAGTAGTAATATTATTGATAACCGGAAAGGTTATTTTTGACCGGCTTCGACAACCGCGAGTCAAAAATTGACGCCATTGCGGGGGAATTGATTTAACTTATTTGTTTTTCTTTCATGACCAGATCTGAATGTAGAGACACTCTACCTTATGATTCGGAAATTGAACGCACCATTAGGAGACTAGGAAAGCAAGCAATTCGGCCTGAAGAGCCATCTGAAGCCAAACTTGCGCCTGAAGAGCCTTCCTGCGCAGAACCATCATCTGAAACACCTCCTGCGCAGAAAGCTGATCACCAGGTACGTTTTCAGATCCCACCTCCTTTTCAAAAAAGATTTGAAAGAACTCAGAAAGAAAAAAAAGAAAAGGAGATCCTTGAGACTTTCAAAAAGGTGGAAATCAACATACCTCTGCTAGATGCTGTTAAGCAGATTCTCAGGTACGCAAAATTCCTGAAAGAGCTTTACACCAATAGAAGAAAGCTTGCTGAGAGAGAGAAAGTAAGTGTAGGTGAAGTAGTTACTGCTGTAATTAAAAGAGAGCTCCCTACTAAATGCAAAGATAAAGGTATGTTTGCGATTTCTTGTAAAATAGGGAATGTTGGAATTAAGAAAGCTATGTGTGATCTTGGTGCATCCATAAATGTTATGCCTCTTTCCATCTATAATTCTCTAAATGCATGTGCACTAAAAGACACAAGAGTTGTGATACAATTAGCTAATAGATCTGTGGTATATCCCATAGGTGTCCTAGAAGATGTGTTAGTTCAAGTAGATGAACTTGTCTTTCCTGTAGATTTTTATGTGATTGATACTAAGGAAGACAATTGCAATACTAGTTCTGACATCATTGTTGGACGTCCTTTCTTGAGTACTGCTAGGACTAAGATCGATGTGCATGATGGTACATTGACTATGGAGTTTGAAGGGGAAGTCATTAAATTTAATGTTTATGATGCTATGAAATATCCACATGATATGTCCCCTGTTTATGGTCTTGATATTGTTGACTACTTGAGCTAGGAAATTTTTGACAAAAATCAAGATGATATTCTAAACAATGATTTTTGCAGGGATACTGACCAGGTACATATAGAGAGTCAGAAAGAGCCAAAACTGAAGGAAACAGTCTGCAGCATCCACCAGATGAACTGCAGACAACCATAGGAAGTACAGAAACCAGTTGCACCACTCCAGAATGGTGCGCAGACCACTCCTGCGCAAGAAGAGGCACCTGCAAGCCTCTCAGGCGCGTCCTTTCAGCTCCTAACACAGACCAGTCCTCCCTTTCAGTCAGGTCCTGCGCAGAAGGATGTTCCTGAATCCAGTTCTGCACAGACAACCTTGCAATACCTTTCAGAATCTGAAGAATGTGAGAGTGGCCTCTTTGAATAGATCTTCCATGCCCAATCTGATGAGCCATGGTACACAGACATGGTAAACTACCTAGCCACAGGTAATTTGCCTTCTGACATGCCAAAGCACACCAAGGACAAGATAAAGAAAGATGTCAAATACTATGTTTGGGATGAGCCATATCTGTGGAAACATTGTGCTGACCAAATGATAAGGAGATGTATTCCAGACCAAGAAATGGCTTCTGGGCTTTCTTTTTGTCATTCATATAGTTGTGGTGGACACTTTGGTCCAAGAAAGACTGCTCATAAAATACTTGAAAGTGGCCTATTTTGGCCCACTATTTTTTGAGATGCTTTTCTATTTTGCAGATCATATGCTAGGTGTCAACAGACTGGAAATCTAAGCAACAGAATTCAGATGCCACAAAACCCCATCATGGTCTGTGAAGTATTTGATATGTAGGGCATAGACTTCATGGGACCATTCCCACCATTCTTTGGATACACCTACATCATCCTTGCAGTGGATTATGTGTCCAAATGGGTGGAAGCTAGAGCAACAAAGACTGATGATGCAAAAGCAGTAGTAGACTTTGTGAAGACCAACATCTTTGCCAGACATGGAGTACCAAAGGCAATCATCAGTGACAGAGGGACCCATTTTTGCAAAAAGGTAGTGGAAAGCCTTCTTAGAAAGCACAATGTGATCCACAGAACATCCACAGCCTACCACCCACAGACAAATGGGCAAGCTGAAGTGTCCAACAGAGAAATCAAGGCCATCCTAGAAAAGACAGTGTCCCCCAACCGAAAGGACTGGAGTGCACGTTTGGAAGATGCTTTATGGGCCTACAGGACAACCTACAAGACCCTCATAGGCATGTCTCCTTATAGATTGGTATATGGAAAAGCTTGTCACCTTCTAGTTGAGCTTGAACACAAGGCCTATTGGGCTGTAAAGAATTACAACATGGACCTCAAAGAAGCTGGACAACATCGCAAGTTGCAACTGCAAGAGCTAGAGGAAATAAGACGAGATGCATATGAGAATTCTTGGAACTACAAAGCAAAAACCAAAGCCTCCCATGACAGTCAGCTTTCAAGAAAATAATTTGAGATTGGTGATAAAGTCTTACTCTTTGACTCTCGTTTGAAATTATTTTCAGAAAAGCTACGGTCTAGGTGGATTGGACCATTCATTGTAGAGCATGCTTATCCGCATGGAGCTGTAGACATTCGCAGTGAAGAGACAGGAAAAATCTTCAAGGTGAATGGCCATTGCCTGAAACCTTTCTATGAAGGATTTGCAGTACAAGTAGTGGAAGAAATTCCACTACATCAACCATCTCAATCTGCCTAAGAGAATCACACCATGCACACCATACCTCAGGGGAGTACTCAATTTCCTTTGTTCTTTTATGTTTCTTATACATTGAGGACAATGCATGATTTAGGTGTGGGGGTGCATACCTCTCTTCTTCTTCTTCTCATTCTTCTTCTTCTCCTTCTCTTTCTTCTTTTTCTTTTAGTTTTTGCGCAAGACTCCTTTAAGTCTGCGAATTTTTTTTTCCTTTCAGTTTCGCAATTTTTTCTTTTTTCTTCAGTTTATGCAATTTTTGTTCTTTTTTTTTTTTTTGTTTTCTTTTAGTTTTTTTTTAGTTTATGCTTTCAATAACACACACAACCACAACCTTCTTCTTTTTGATTTGCTCTACTCAAACTGATGAACCATGTTGGATGAGTTTTTCTTTCCATGACCCCATTGGTGTGATGACTCTTTAAACTTATGTTGAATTAATTACAGTGAGTTATATTCATGTTTGACAATTGCCTTTTGAATTGAATCTTTGAGCTTGCCATGGTGAAAAATGTATTGATGACACTCATTAGAGAGAATGAATTGAAATTTGTGTGAATAAACTTAATATGACTTGATTTAGGAATTGGTATTGATTTGTCCAATGCATTGATTAAAGAAATTCAGCAAAGGCTTAGACTTCATAAGCATAAATTTTAAATTGTTCCAATGGTCATTGACTATGAACAGAGCTAGTAGCCACTTGGACAGGTGACCAACTGAGTAACTGAGGGTGGGTATCACCAATATGTTGATGCGGAACCCCAGCCTATTAGAGACTGAAACGACACATACCCTAGTAAAAAGAACTTAATTCAGAAAATAATTCCCCAATCTAAAGCACCCTTAATTAACATGCAATTAAGAACACTTATAATGGATTGATTTCAAGAGCAGCAAGAATAAGAAACATACAAGTTAGTATCAAACCTTATTCGTGATGCAATGTCAAGAACCAAGATCTCTCTTAAGCTCTCAAAGAAGAATCGCATAAAGCAATTGTATTGAATAATTGATAATCTGTCTACAATAGAAAAATGGATGCTTTATATAGCCTAAATTAAGACCCATGATCTTTGCCACTACCCACAACTATGCATGGACCCATGATCTATGCCACTATCCACTACTAGGTAACCACCCACTACTGTTTAACTACCCACTACCAAATAACTACCCACTACTGGTTAACTACCAACTACTAAATGACTACCCACTATAAATACAGAATTTGAATTGTCAATAAGGACACATTTGGCCTAATTGACTTGGAATGGCCAGATTGTTCTTCAACTTCAAAATGAACTTGCAAAACTTCAACATATTCCTTCATGAATCCTTGAAATGCTTCCTTCAACCTCTTGGATCTCAGCCTTGTAATTGGTCCTTGAGGCAATGCTAGCTCATCATTTTTGGTGTTGTTGGTCGTGCTTACATCATCCCCTCCCTCTTGAAAAGGATTCGTCCTCGAATCTGTACCAAAATCAAAAGGAGACAAATCAGAAACATTAAAGGTAGCACTTACACCAAACTCACCTGGCAGATCAATTATGTATGCATTGTCATTGATCCGTTTCAGCACTTGATATGGTCCATCCCCTCGTGCATCGAGTTTTGATTTCCTTTGAGTTGGAAACCTTTCCTTTCGCATATGGATCCAAACCCAATCACCTGGTTTGAATACAACTTTCTTGCGACCCTTATTGGCCTGTTTCTCCTATATGCTGTTACGCTTCTCAATATGCTCACGCGCTTTCACGTGTATTGATTTAACCATTTCAGCCTTCGCTTTTCCATCTAAATTAGACAACTCGTTCAAAGGTAAAGGCATTAAATCTAGTACAATTAATGGATTAAAACCATACACAACCTCAAAAGGTGAATAACCAGTAGAAGAATGGACTGCTCGATTATAAGCAAATTCAACATATGGCAAACATTCTTCCCAAGTTTTCAAGTTCCTACCCACAATAGCACGAAGCATAGTTCCTAAAGTCCTATTAACAACTTCAGTTTGGCCATCTGTTTGTGGATGACAAGTAGTAGAAAATAAAAGTTTAGTACCCAATTTCCCCCACAAAACACGCCAGAAATGACTAAGGAACTTAGAATCTCTATCAGAAACAATAGTCCTAGGTATACCATGCAAACGGACTACTTCCCTGAAAAACAAATCAGCTATGTTCGTTGCATCATCAGTTTTATGACATGGAATAAAATGTGCCATCTTGCTAAAGCGATCTACAACAACAAACACTGAATCTCTACCTCTTTTTGTCCTAGGTAAACCTATCACAAAATCCATAGATATATCAGTCCAAGGTTCAGTAGGTACAGGCAAAGGAGTATACAACCCATGTGGCAAGGACTTAGATTTAGCCTGTTTACATGCAAAGCATTGAGCACAAATTTTCTCTACATATTTTCGCATGTTAGGCCAATAAAAGTGTTCATTCAACATGTCTAAAGTCTTTTGCACACCAAAATGTCCCATTAATCCTCCTGAATGTGATTCTCTAACAAGCAACTCACGCACTGAACAATTAGGTATGCATATTTGTTTCCCCCTAAAAAGAAACCCATCATGCAAATAAAACGTTTTAAATGCCCCATGTTCACAAGCCTTAAATACATCAGAAAAATCAGTATCATTCTCATACATATCTTTCAAATGCTCAAATCCTAACAACTTAGAACTAAGCATGGAAGTCAATGCATAACGTCTAGATAATGCATCGGCAATCACATTCTCTTTACCTTGCTTGTATTTAATCACATAAGGAAAGATTTCGAGATATTCAACCCACTTACCATGCCGCTTGTTCAACTTCCCTTGTCCCTTCAAGTGTTTGAGAGACTGATGGTCGGTATGAATCACAAACTCATTAGGCAGCAAGTAGTGTTCCCAAACTTCAAGAGCTCTAATCAGTGCATAGAACTCTTTGTCATAGGTGGAATAGTTCAATTGTGCGCCACCTAACTTCTCACTAAAATATGCTATGGGTCGGCCTTCCTGCATAAGAACAGCACCAATACCAATCCCAGAAGCATCACATTCAATTTCAAAGGTTTTAGAAAAATCAGGTAACCTTAAAACAGGAGCGGTAGTAAGTTTTTCTTTCAATGTGTTAAATGCAAGTTCCTGTTCTTTACCCCACTTAAACCCAACAGCCTTTTTAATAATCTCATTTAGAGGTGCAGCAATAGTGCTGAAATCTCTAACAAACCTCCTATAGAAGCTTGCCAATCCATGAAAGGATCTCACCTCATTAGCATTCTTAGGTGTAGGCCATTCTTGGATAGCCTTAACCTTTTCAGTATCTACCTCAACTCCACGTGAACTAATAATAAATCCTAGGAATATGACACTATCAGTACAAAATGTGCATTTCTTAAGATTAGCATACAGTTCATGTTCACGCAACTTCTGTAAAACAAGTTCAACATGCCTAATGTGGTCATCCATGTTTCAGCTATAAATCAATATATCATCAAAATACACAACCACAAACTTACCTAGGTAATCACGCAAAACATGGTTCATCAATCTCATAAATGTGCTAGGTGCATTAGTTAAGCCAAAAGGCATGACTAACCATTCATATAAACCATATTTTGTCTTAAAGGCAGTTTTCCACTCATCACCTAACTTCATCCTAATTTGATGATAACCGCTTTTCAAATCAATTTTTGTAAAGAAAACAGCACCACATAATTCTTCAAGCATATCATCTAATCTAGGAATAGGATGGCGATACTTTACAGTGATTTTGTTGATCGCACGACAATCAACACACATGCGCATTGTTCCATCTTTCTTTGGAACCAACAAAACAGGTACTGCGCATGGACTAAGGCTCTCCCTGATATGTCCCTTAGCTAGCAACTCATCAACTTGCTTTTGCAATTCCTTCGTCTCCTCAGGATTGCTACGGTAAACTGGACGGTTTGGAATCTGAGCTCCAGGAACAAAATCGATTTGATTTTCTATTCCCCTAATGGGTGGCAACCCAGATGGCACCTCCTCAGGAAATACATCCGCAAACTCCTGCAATAACTTAGAAAAAGAACTAGGCAATTCAACAGTAGGGTTAGTCTCAATCATAAAATTGGAACTAAAACGCAATATAATCAAAGCTCTCTTCCCTAAGTATGCTTTCTTCAGCTCTCTCTCTTTACAATAAAAGGAAGACTTGCTGAATTCTTCACTCTTCTCACTCAGCTCTCCTTTTACCTCCACACTCACTAACGTTTTCTCTCCTGCACATCTCTCATTTTTATCCTTTCCCGTGCAGTCACTCTCCTTTGGGCCATTCGAAACTTTCATTTTACTACTGGCCCCTTTTCCCTCATTCTTTTTACTTGTCTCACCTCCCTTACCCAATTTAGTAGATTGTTGTAATTTCACTTGATCTGCATATACATCTTTAGGAGATAATGGTACAAGTATATGTTTTACACCGAGGAACGTAAAAGAAAACCTATTACTATACCCATCATGAATGACACGCCTATCAAATTGCCATGGTCTACCTAACAAAATGTGTCCAGCCTGCATGGGTACAATATCACAAGTAACCTCATCTACATATTTGCCAATAGAAAATGACACTTTACATTGCTTGGTTACCTTTGCCTCGCCACTATCATTCAACCACTGAAGTCTGTAAGGATTAGGGTGTTTAATAGTTTCTAGTCCTAATTTATCAACTAAAATAGTACTAGCACAATTAACTTGACTACCCGAATCTATTATCATGCTACAGACTTTACCACCAACCAAACAACGAGTGTGAAAGATGTTTTCACGCTGTTCAAGTCCCTCTTCTTTAATAGAAACATTTAAAGTACGCAATATCACTAAGGACTCTCCTTGAACAGGATACTCTTCTATCTCTACATCAGAACAATCTTCTAAAGGTGGTACTTCATCAGAATCAGAATCACTTTCGGAGACTATCTCATCTCCCCTCACTACCATAGCACGTTTATTAGCACACTCATTGGCATAATGCCCACGCCCTTTACATTTAAAGCACTGAATATCTCTAGTTCTATTTGATTTAGGGGCTGATTCATTTTTACCATGAGAGTTGGATGTTTCTTTGGAAGGTAACATGCCTTTTTGAGTTGAAGACTTTTCAAACCTTTTAGGATCAGGCTTGGTGTTCCATTTGGAACCCCATTTGCTGTTGGAGTTTTGAGCAGCCCTGTTGCTCCCCCATCTATTTCGGCCTCTTTGTCTTTCCACCTTAATTGCAATGTTCACCAAGTCTTCCAAATCAACATATGGTTGCAAATCAACCACATCAGCAATCTCCTTGTTTAGACCACCAAAGAAACGAGCCATAGTCTGGTCTTCCTCCTCCACTATGTTTGCTTTGATCAGGAGCAACTCCATCTCCTTATGATACTCATCAACAGACTTTGATCCCTGAGTTAATCTTTGCAATTGATGATGGAGATCTCTATGGTAATAAGTAGGCACATATTTCTTCCTCATGATTCGCTTCATCTCATCCCAACTAGCAATGGGTAACTCTCCATTCCTTCTCCTAGATTTCACAAGCTCATCCCACCATATTAGTGCATAATCTGAAAACTCAAGGGCAGCAAGTTTTACCTTTTTATCATCGGAATAGTTTTGACAGTTAAAAACCATCTCCACTTTACGCTCCCACTCTAAATAGGCATCAACATCAGCCTTACCATTGAAGCTTGGAATCTTCATCTTTATGGAGTTCATACTGTTATCTACATATGGTACACGATCATTGAACCTTCTGGCTCGGACAGGGGCTGATTGTGCCTCATTTTCCTCATCATAGGATGGATCGTGTGTATCATCATCCCTCTGAATGGACTTGCCCTTTGAAGATCTAAGGTTGTCCTCAAGGTTATCCATTCTCGAATTTAGCTTCTGAAAGCTATCCATGAAAGCTTTATATATATCTTTAAGATCAAATGTAGGGTCAGAAGTATCACCAGTATTATGCCCAGACATTATAGAAAAAAATTCACAATACTCTCAACTCACGTGTTTAATTTTCAAGCACTCACTTGGTATCTCAAAAGTGCACTTCAGAATAAGGACTGAATAAGCCAAGCTTGTATGATTCAAATAATAAGGAAAGCAAGGAAAGACCTAAGAAGAAAAGATAGGAAACAACACTAGATGCAAACTGACCAAAATGAACAAATAGATTGATTTAGCACACAAAAGTTAAATTTCGTGTACTAAGTGTAATTAGATGTTCAACAATATGCAATTTGTCAAACTAAATGTAAGAAACCAACAGACAGGAAGACACCAAATTGACAAACTAAGAATCAAAAATTGACAAGACGGATGTGCTTAACACGAAGTTTTCCCTAAGCATGCAATCCTAGGTTAACTGATATTAATATTGACTCAACAAAATTAATTCAAAGCAAGCAAACAAAATAGACACTTAAAACAGCAAGTATTAAGTACAACTGTTTTGTGAAAATACTACCCAAATTTGTCCTAAACCTACCCCAAACATGTATTTCGAATTCCAAGCCCAGAAATATGTTCAAGGTATATGAAATATGATTTATATCAGTAGATATCAATCAGAATGAAGTTTGAACAAATGAACCAAAGTGGCAGAAATTCTTTTTTTTTTTCCTTTTTTTTTTCTTCTTGTTTTGATTTTTTTTTTTATGGACAGAAGTAAAACACTGGAAATACTATTCTAAGAGTATTAGAATGACAGCATATGAATTAGGGCAGAAAGCATAAACCAAATCACTAAAGATAGTAATTCAGCCTAAACAAGAATTTAGGGTAAAATTTGATTTGAACAACAACCAAACAATGTATTCGGCTCTAATAGGTATCCCAAACCAGATTTCCAAAGTGATATATTCAGCCAATAATGGACAAAATTGAATGCAAAGACTCAAAGGATAGTTAAGAAATTATTACTAAGCCTAGCTTTGATACCAATTGATGCGGAACCCCAGCCTATTAGAGACTGAAACGACACATACCCTAGTAAAAAGAACTTAATTCAGAAAATAATTCCCCAATCTAAAGCACCCTTAATTAACATGCAATTAAGAACACTTATAATGGATTGATTTCAAGAGCAGCAAGAATAAGAAACATACAAGTTAGTATCAAACCTTATTCGTGATGCAATGTCAAGAACCAAGATCTCTCTTAAGCTCTCAAAGAAGAATCGCATAAAGCAATTGTATTGAATAATTGATAATCTGTCTACAATAGAAAAATGGATGCTTTATATAGCCTAAATTAAGACCCATGATCTTTGCCACTACCCACAACTATGCATGGACCCATGATCTATGCCACTATCCACTACTAGGTAACCACCCACTACTGTTTAACTACCCACTACCAAATAACTACCCACTACTGGTTAACTACCAACTACTAAATGACTACCCACTATAAATACGGAATTTGAATTGTCAATAAGGACACATTTGGCCTAATTGACTTGGAATGGCCAGATTGTTCTTCAACTTCAAAATGAACTTGCAAAGCTTCAACATATTCCTTCATGAATCCTTGAAATGCTTCCTTCAACCTCTTGGATCTCAGCCTTGTAATTGGTCCTTGAGGCAATGCTAGCTCATCATTTTTGGTGTTGTTGGTCGTGCTTACATCATATGTACCTTCACATCAAAAGGTTGGTGACTTTTTCAGGCAATATTAAAGTGCAAAAAGCTAAATAAAGTACTTCAAGGTAAGGGCAAATCACTCTGAAAGCTAGAAAAAGTCTTAACTGAACAGAACAAGTGCATGTATAATCTCTCTATTGAGTAAAATAAATCCTAGCCATGGTAAGTAAAGGGAAACAAGGAAAGAAGGTGAGTCATCTTCATGCATATATTCTTCACTGCAATGATTCAAAATAAGTGTCTAGAGTAAGAGCTTAAGTGGAAATAAGGATCAAGTAACAAAGAAAGTTTGTTTGACAATGTTTATTTGCTTGAGCACAAGCAAAAGGCTAAATGTGGGGGTATTTGATAGAGCATATTTTAGTCCATTTTATCATTATGTTCTTGATATTTATTTACATATTTTCTGCTTAATTTTGTGGTTTTAATCATGTTTTGCAGATATTAGGTACAAAGAGACAATCTGGAGAAAATCATCTTAAAACTGCCAAAAAGTGTTAAATATGGAAAGTGCCAAAAAAGGAAAGTTTTCAAATAAGGAAAGTGCAGAAGCAAAAGCAAATAAGGAAAGCTCAGTCAGAAGATTATTTGAAATTCAAAATGTAGATCTTCCTTTCCTTATTTAATGATGTGCACATACTGCAGCAGTCATATCTTCCTATTTAGGCAGCAAGATTTCATAAAGACGCACTTGTCTCTTCTGCGTTCAGCATTCAAAATTCAAACAAAGGCTCCACCTAAAAAGGAAAGACTGGACAGATTCACTTTCCCTTCTGCACATGCATGCTGCGCGCCCACCTTCCCTCTGAAGAGCATCCGCGCGCCACCTTCCCTCTGCAGTCCATTCAACGCGATTCTTTCCTTTCCGGACACAACTTGGGCAGCAAGTACCACTTGGGCAGCATCTTGAAGACACTTGGGCAGCAAGTAAAATCTTGAACAGTACACTCTTACCTTTTGAAGCCATTCCGCACACCACTTCCCATCTGAAGAGTAAGCGCACGCCTCTTTCCTTCTGATTAATTTTGGAATGAGAACCTTTCCTTTTCTGACTCAACTTGGGCAGCAAGTACCTCTAGGGCAGCAAGGTCAGCATCTAAAACCTATTTAAAGACTCCTTAAAAGCCAACCGATCCTCTCTTCTACTCTCTCCACGTTTTTGCAACTCCTTCTGCGCAAGACTCTCATCTGGCTCCATCTTCTCTTCATCTTCTTCTTCCTTTCCTTATTTTTTTGGTTTTTATTTCAGCCATGAGTGGCTGAAACTTTTAATTCTAGTTGAAGATTGGTTGAAACTAAGGTTGTTTTATGGATTGTGAGATCTGAACACATATTATTTGTCTTTTGGTTATTCAATATTCATACAGTTCATGCTTGAATTATATTATTACTTTGTTGTTTTGATCAAATTGGCCACTTGATTCTTGATTGCAAGGTAATTAATTGTTAGTTTGGATAATTTTAAGTCCGTAATTGCTTGAATTGTTCAAACATAAGAACACTTGGTGTAACAACTAAGGAATTGTATGATCTAGCAACATCTCATGCGTTTGAGTAGTTAGAATTGGATCTCTATCTTTCTTCATGCATTTAACAATTGTTTGATGCCTAAGGCCCAAGGACGTTCCTTGACAATTTGTTAATTAGTAATTAATTAGAGGACGTTTCCTAATTAGTTTAATCATAAGGAGAGACATGGTGGTGAGAAGCGTTTTCCATCTCCATAACTAATTTATTGAATCAATCAAAAGAACATAAGTTTCAATGATCAATCCAAACAACCAAAGTGGATCCATCTCTTCAACTAGACCTTTCTCATATTAAATTTCCCTTTTATTTTTCATATTATGCTTATTTAATTGCTTTCAGTAGTTGCTAATCAAATCAATCTCAAACCCCCCATTTTACTTTTATTACACTTTATTTTTATTCCGCTTTTAGTTTCTTGCTTTCAGTTGCGCTTTCAGTTAATTCTCTTGGTCTTGTTGAGAAAAATAGATTAGTTTTCAATTCTCTATGGATATGATACTTTACCACTATCGACGGTAGTAATAATGTTGATAACCGAAAAGGTTATTTTTGACCGGCTTCGACAACCGCGAGTCACATATCAAAATAGAAAAAGAAAAAAACTGTGGCTACATGAGTATGCATTAAAGGCAAAAATAACAAAAATGAAAAAAACTCACCTAATGTGTGCTAACTAAAAATTAAAGCTAAAATGAACTTAAAATAAAAGTTCAGAGATATGCACCCCCACACCTAATTCATGCATTGTCCTTAATGTATTGGAAATATTAAAGTTCAAAGGAAATTGAGTACTCCCCTAGTGTGGTTTGTGTGGTGCGAAACACTAAGCAAGCTGAGGAGGATGGTATAGTGGAACTTCTTCCACTACTTGTACTGCAAACCCTTCATAGTATGGTTTCAGGCGATGCCTATTCACCTTGAAGACCTTCCCTGTCTCTATGCTGTGAATATCTACGGCTCCATGGGGATAAGCATGCTCCACAATGAATGGCCCAATCCACCTAGACCGTAGCTTTCCTAGGAACAACTTCAAATGAGAATCAAAGAGTAAGACTTTATCACCAACCTCAAATTGTTTTCTTGAAATACGGTTGTCATAGGAGGCTTTGGTCTTGGCTTTGTAGTTCCAATAGGTCTCGTATGCATCTCGTCTTATCTCTTCTAGTTCTTAGAGTTGCAACTTCCGATGGTGTCCAGCTTCCTTAAGATCCATGTTGCAATTCTTGACAGCTCAGTAAGCCTTGTGTTCAAGCTCAACTGGAAAATGATAGGCTTTTTCGTAGACCAATCTATAAGGAGACATCCCTATGGGCATCTTGTAGGCTGTCCTGTATGCCCATAAGGCATCTTCCAATCGTACACTCTAATCTTTTCTGCTGGGGCGCACTGTCTTTTCTAAAATGGCTTTGATTTCTCTATTGGACACTTCAGCTTGCCCATTTGTCTGAGGGTGGTAGGCTGTGGATGTTCTGTGTATGACATTGTGCTTTTTGAGGAGGTGTTCCACTACCTTATTACAAAAGTGAGTCCCTCTATTACTGATGATTGTCTTGGGCACTCCATGCATGGTAAAGATGTTGGTCTTCACAAAGTCCACTATTGCTTTTGCATCATCGGTTTTGGTTGCTCTAGCTTCTACCCATTTGGACACATACTCCACTGCAAGGATGATATAAGTGTATCCAAAGGATGGCAGAAATGGCCCTACGAAGTCTATGCCCCATACATCAAATATCTCATAGACCATTATGGGATTCTGCGGCATTTAGCTTCTGTTGCCTAGATTCCCAGTCTGTTGGCATCGTGCACATGACCTGCAAAACAAATAAGCATCTCGAAAAAGAGTAGGCCAAAACAGTCCACTTTCAAGTATTTTATGGGCTGTCTTTCATGGTCCAAAATGTCCACCGCAACTGTAAGAATGGTAGAATGTGAGTACTGAGGCTATCTCTTGATTTGGAATGCATCTCCTTATCATTTGATCAGAACAGTATTTCCACAGGTATGGTTCATCCCAAACATAGTATTTTGCACTATTCTTTATTTTGTCTTTTGTGTGCTTGGGCATATTAGAGGATAAGTTACCTGTGGCTAGGTAGTTCACAATGTCTGCATACCATGGTTCATCAGTTTGGGCATGGAAGATTTGTTCATAGAAGCCATTCTCACTTTCTTCAGATTTTGGAAGTTGCTGCATGGGGGGCTTCTGTTTAAGCAGACAAGTGTCTACCTGTGTTGGATTTCTGGCTGAACTGGATTTCACTTGTTCCTTTTGCACATTGCCTGTCTGCGAACTGAGCTGAAGAGGTGCGGGTGGCCCTTTGTCTTTCTGCATTTGGTCGCAATCCACCTGCTGAATGCAGCAGACTGTTGCTTTCAGTTTTGGCTCTTTTTGGCCTCCTTCATCTTTTTGGCTAGCCTCCCTGCAAAAGTCATTGTTTAGCATATCATCTTGATTCATATCAAAAACTTCTTGGCTCAAACAATCAATGATATCTAAACCATAAACAGGGGACATGTCATGGGGATATTTCATAGCATTATAAACATTAAATTTTATTACTTTCCCTTCAAATTCCATGGTCAATGTGCCATCATGCACATCTATCTTAGTTCTGGTTGTGCTAAAGAAAGGTCGTCCAAGTAGGATGTCTGAAGTAGTGTTGCTATTGTCTTCCTCCATATCAATCACATAGAAATCTGCTGGAAAGACAAGTTGATCTACTTGCACTAGAACATCTTCTAGAACTCCTTTTGGATATACTATAGCTCTGTCAGCCAATTGAATGACAACTCTAGTGTCTTTCAGTGCACCTGCATTCAAAGAGTTATAAATAGAAAGAGGCATAACATTAATTGATGCACCTAAATCACACATGGCCTTTTTGATGCCCACATTGCCAATTTTGCAAGAAACAGCAAACATCCCTTTATCTTTGCACTTGGCTGGGAGTTCTATCTTTATGACAGCTGTCACAACTTCTCCCACACTTACCTTTTCTTTCTTAGCAAGCTTTCTTCGGTTAGTGCACAGTTCTTTCAAAAATTTTGCATACCTGGGAATTTGTTTCACAGCATCTAGCAAGGGTATGTTGATCTGCACTTTCCTGAAGGTTTCAAGGATCTCTTTTTCTTCTTTTTCTTTTTGTGATTTTTCAAACCTTTTTGGGAAGAAAGGTGGAATCTTGAAGCTCATTTGCTGATTTGTATTCTGCTGGTGTACTGGTGCTGTTTGCCCAGTTTGTTTGGACAAACAGTTTTCTGGCTGTTTTTCTTCAGCTGCTTGTCTTTGCACTTGTGAACTTCCATCATCAGCCTGGACATCCTGAAACTCTTTTCCACTGCTTAACATGATAGCACTTACATTCTGCTTGGGATTAGCTTCGGTTTGGGAAGGTAACTTACCTTGAGATTTAAGCTTGCTCACTGAGGTGGCTATTTCACCCATTTGTTGTTGGAGACTTTGGACAAAATTTGCCAATGTCTTCATCATCTTCTCAAGGTGCATATTGGAACTTGGAGGTGCTGCTTGGGCTTGATTTCTTTGATAATTTTGGTAGTGGTTGGCCTTAGCATAGCTGAAGTTTGGATGGTCCCTTCAACCTGGATTGTAAGTGTTAGAGTAGGGATCATGTCTTACCTGACTATTGAATCCTCCAATTCCATTTACTTGCTGGTCATCCTTTTGAAGCATAGGACATTGATCAGTTGGGTGTCCTACATGTGCACATATCCCACATGGTTTGGATTGCCGAAATTGTTGAGCTTGTTGGGCTTGACCTATGACAAGACTTTTCACAGCAGAGGTTAGTTAAGAAATTTGTGAAGTGAGAACAGATGTACTTACCTCATTGACTCCTCTTTGCAGTTGCTTTTCATCTCCATATTGTCTAAATGCTGCTGCAAGTGTTGAAATCAACTCTCTAATTGCTTGAGGTGTTCTATCTTCAATTGAACCTCCACGTCCTACATCAATGAATTTCCTTTTGGATGGTACCAAATCTCGATAGAAGAATTCTATGAGTGATTTATCTAAAATGTCATGTTGAGGACAACTTGTGCTCAATCTCTTAAATCTTTCCCAATACTCATACAAATCTTCAGTATCTTTTTTCTTAATACCACTAATCTCTCTTCTTATGCCTATGGCTTTAGAAGTTGGGAAATATTTATTCAGAAAAGCTCTTACCATACCATCCCAAGAAGTGATTGATCCAGGTGGTAAGTAGAATAATCAATCTTTGGCATAATCATCAAGTGAGAATGGGAATGCTCTCAGTTTAACATGCTCTTCAGTTATGCCTTGCGGCCTTATGGATGAACATACAATGTGAAATTCTTTCAAGTGTTTATGTGAGTTTTCATTCTCCAAACCTCTAAATTTAGGTAGTAGATGTATCAAACTTGTTTTGAGCTCAAAAGGGACTGTCAATGGTGGATAGGTGATGCAGAGAGGTGCTTGATCACCTATAGGGGCTGCCAACTCTCTCAGTGTTCTTTCTCTTGGCATTGGTGCCCTCATTGCTGGATTTTCTGGTATTAGTTCATCATGGACAGCAGGTTCAGCATTGTTTTCAGCCATCTATACGGCTGTTTGGTGAAGTTCAGAAGGTTCTGAATCAGTTCCTGCAATGGCAGGGTTCTCTGTGGCAGATTCGGTGATGGCTTGCTCCCAAAGTCGGGTTGCTTGCTTCCCTAATCGCTTGATTGTACGTTCAATTTATGGATCGTAAGGCAGAGTTTCCTTGTGTCCATATCTAGTCATGAAAGAAAAATAAATTAGTTAAATCAACTCCCCAGCAACGGCACCAATTTTTAACTGTGCGGTTGTCGAAGCCGATCAAAAATAACCTTTTTGGTTATCAACAATTTCACAACTGTAGATAGTGGCAAAAGGATCAAATTCACAGTGAATTGAAACTTACCTATTTTCCTTATCAAGACCAAGTAAGTAAACTGAAAGTAAAATAAAAGGGGGGTTTTGAGATTGATGAATTAAACTAATACTGAAAGCACTAAAGTAAAGCAAATAATAAAAGTAAAGAATATTCAAATATGAGAAAAGCTCTAGTTGAAGAATTGGATCCACTTCAATTATTGGGATTGATCATTGATATTTAGGTTCCTTTGTTTGATTAAATAAATTAGTTATGGAGATGGAAGACGCTTCTCACCACCATATCCTTCCTTAAGTATAAATTAATTAGGGAACGTCCTCTAACTAATCACTAATCAACAAGTTGCCAAGGCACGTCCTTGGTCCTTTGGCATCTAACAACTGTCAATTGTATTAAGAAATAGAGAGACCTAATTCTAGCTACCCAAACGCATGGTAATATTGCTAGATCATGCAATTTCCTTAGTTTTTACACCAATATTTACTTATGTTTGAATAATCCAAGCAATTACGGACTTAAAACTATCCAAACTAATAAATTATTATCTTGCAATCAAGAATCAATTGGCCCTATTGATCTAAACCATAAAGCAATAATGGAATTAAGCATGAAATTGCATAAATATTGAAAAATAAAAGATAAACAATGTATGTTCAGATCTCCCAATCCATAAAACAACCAAAGTTTCACCTAATCTTCAACTAGAAAAAAAAGGGCTTCAGCCACTCATGGCTGAAACAAAACTAAAAGATAAAAGAAAGGAAGAAGGAGAAGGTGGCCGGCGGCCTTGGAGAGGAAGAAGTGAGGTTCGGTCGAATCTTCTGAAGGAGAAGAGAGGAAGAGAGATTGGGGCGGCTCCTTCATGTGATCTTTTATAGTGTGAAGGTGTTGCCCTAGATTACCTTGCTGCCCAAGTTTACCTTGCTGCCCAAGTTTACCTTGCTGCCCAAGTTTGCCTTTGATGAGGTGGAGCTTTCTTTTGAATTTTGAATTTTGAATGTTGAAGACTTGGAAGGCAAGTATCTTCTTTGGCTTCCTGAATAAGCTGAATTGAAAGCTGAATTTTGAGTTTTGAATTTTGAATGTTCTCATTTTAAATTTTGAATTTTGAATTATTAGGAGGCAATAGCATCTTCTTGAGATTTGGCTTCCTCAATAAGGGAGAGGCTTCTTGAAGATTTGAAATTTGAATTTCAAATTATTTTGCTGAATGTACTTTCCTTATTTATCTCCTCTTTAGTTGCAACTTGGCTTGTACAAGTATGCTTATTCTCCTCTATCCTATTTTAGGCAGTTTTAAGAGCATTTTCACCAAATTACCTCTTTACACCATTTTTTGCAAAACAAGATCAAAACCACAGAATTAAGCAGAAAAAGTGTAAATTAACATTAATAACAATATAATAAAATGGTCTAAATTTGGTTTGATTAAGCTCTTAGAGAATTATTGTCGAATAATATTTGGCAGCCAATAATAGAGCTTAGCAATTTTTTTTAGAGAACTTACTTCAACTACAGTTATTAATTGGGACATGCAACGGTTAAATGAACAGGAAACTTGAAACACTTCTGAGTATAAAGAGGAGTGTGAAAAGTTTTCTGCTAATAGGGTGTAGTGAGGCTGGAGGGGCAAGATCTGACATTTTCAGACACACTTATGGATTAGTTTCACAGTATACCCACTAGCAGAGGATGGTGTTAATAATTGCAAAAATATTTATTTATTGTCATACTAACTGTTATCCTTAATATACTTGCTAACAAAAAGAAAAATTAGAAAGAGAACTATATCTCTATGAGCTTTTTGAGCCCATACATAAGAGAAAAAGGATGAATATTCTTGTTGATGTTAGGTCCCAATCTATCTATATAAGTTGATAATATATTCAGTTATAATTAATTTTTTTTACTAAAATCTTATTAGATTAATATTAAGTTAATAAGATTTTATAATGCAGGAGAAATTCATATAGTTAAAGTAGTCAGCAACACAATATAAAAAATGAAGTAGTGAGTCGACAACCATAAATCAGACTCAGCTTTACTACGAGGCAGTTGGCGAGTAGAAGAAGAGTCGACTTTATGGATTATGGTCCTAGACTTCTGCATATTTCCATGCATCATCACATTATTCCGCCTTATACTCGTCTGCACCCTAGGTGGATCCTACTTACACTGAAGAAATGAATAGGACGAAGAATAAAATTGATCGACTAGGGACAGAGAATGGTCGACTTAACAAGTGGTTGAGGAGTTGAAGGAGTTTATGCATGGGATGATGGCACAACTGAGTGTCGAGACATCCACTCAGACATTTGCTCATGCACCTCCAACTCCACAACAACAATGTGATAATGCCCTTATCATTAGTGATCATCATGCAAACAGTGATGAAGATACAAATGATGAGCTCGCCAATTTAGTTTAGTATATATATTTTGCTTGGAACATTTGATAGAAATTTTATACAAATTTGACATATTTATACTAATGAAATATTTTAATTTTTAAAAATATTTTAGTTTATATATTGATTGATTTGATTCTTGTATATATAGAGATGATGAATATATATGAATAATGTATAGGAATTATGCATTTATATGAATAATGTATAGGAATGATGAATATATATGAATAATGTACACGAATTTATTTAAAAATATAATTACTAATAGATTACCAACGAAATTTTCATTGCTATTAAATTCGATTTTTATAGAAAATAAATTAATTTTTTTGTCAGTAATGGATCACTAATGGACAATCGTTTAGTGTTAATAACATATCACTAACGATCAATTAATTAGTTGAAGACCAAATTCATTATAAACAATATGTTCATTCACTAACGGTCATTTAGTCTGTTAGGAACTAGAACAGATAATTCCATTGTTGTTCTGCTATAATTTCTAATGGATTTTTGATTCGTTGGTACTAAAATTATCGACGAGAATTTCTACAGCGGATTGAATCCATTACAAATCCGTTAGTAAAACAATTTACTAACGGATTTTCACCATTCAGTAACAAATTTTTTTGTTATTGAATAAGAATTTTCTTGTACTCTAATAATAGCGGCATACTAAGTTGTTTTTCTTCTAAGAAGAGCATAAATGGATGCACTATTTCTTTTATTTTATCTCATTTAACTCAAATTCATTATGTTGAACCTATTAATATTCACTTTAGTTGTTAAGCAACATTAAGAGAATCTCATACACTCCATTTATCCTTTCTTAAATTCTGTTTTTCATTAAAAATTAGTACAAGATGCTTTTGGATTCTCCTAACTCTAATATTTTCATGTTATTCTCCTTTAATAATTTTAAAAAGAATAAAACCACACAAAATAAATTAAGATTTTCTTATTTTGGAAAGATCAAATAGCTGAAAAAAATCCAATGTTTGCATTATTTTTATATTTTAATTTAAATATTTAAATTTTGGATAAATTGATCCAATATTTATATTTAGGATATAGTGTTTGCCAATTTTCAAAATCAAAATTAAAGACAAGCAACTCAATGGTTAAATATACCTTCCACACTATCAATGATAATGATTTTTTTATAACAATAATTATAAATATTTTATAATAGACATATTATTTAATCTAAAATAATTATATATATAAAATAATTAAAAATAATATGTCTGTCATAAAATTTTCATAATTATTATTGTAAATTAAAATCTATCTATTAGATATATTGCATATTTAATAGTTTACTATTGTCTTTAGAATTAAACATATTAGTTAATAATAGTTAAGTAGGACTTAATATTACATTCATATGTGAAATTTATTTATATTTAAAAGATAACAAAATATTATATTGGTATGATATCCAAAACTCTTACCCCTTAACTTTTTAAAATTGACCAAAATTATATCAAAATGCAAATATTATAATAATACATTTAAAATATAAATATTTAGATTAAAATATAAAATAATTTAAATATTTAAATTTTTTTAGTCAATTGACTTTTTGAGAAAAAAAAAAAAGTGTTATCATCGTCTCAAAAATATAAACAAGTGTCCCTTTATATAAATAAAGGAATTTATGCCTAAAATTTCAAAGTTATGTCAAAATATAATAAATAGGCTTGTAGTAAAACCCAAACCCAAGCATACACCCTATATTGTCACGAGAAAGATCCAATCTAAAATATATCGTATAAATATTTTCATAAGAATTACAACTGCGTTCTATGATTTGACTTAATTAATTAAAATATTTCATATATTTTATTAATTATAATTTAATTTCATTAATAAAAGATATATGTTCATCACTCTAAATTATTTTTATAGTTATCAATGCATTTTTTATGGTCAATGGTGAAGAAAAATGTAATAATCTCTATACAAATAAAATGTCACTTCAATCATCCAGATCCTTGATGGGGCAACTTAAACCATAATTGGATAATTCTTAAATCCAAAATCATCACTTAAAATTTGAAACCCATTTCATTGCATACCCCAAAAACAAGAAGATTACTTTCTTTCATGCTTCCTTCAAGCTCAATCCTCAAACATAAAATTAGTGCAAAACCCATTATACATGATACACATAGGGCCTCGGTTATCGCTGGGCCCATAACGGCTCATCTTGTGTGCATACTTGAATTGAAGAGAAAAAATGAGCCCCAAGGAAAATATTTGTGTGATGGCCCATCCAGTATGCATATTCAGGCTCATCGATCAACCCTTAGCTCAAACAAAGAATATAAAAAAGGGCCCGCCTGAGCTGAGAATGCTAGCCGATCTTGACTGACATTGCAAGATCTTTTTAAAGAAAAAAAGATTAAAAAAAAAAAAATAGAAATTGTGTTCTTCAGTCAAACGTAAAATTAAATAGCCGATTGCTGTTCATTAGAATCCTGTACAAACAGGTATATGTAGATAGCAGAAATTTCAAAATAAGAAATGGCAACGACTATTTGAGAAAAGACAAACCAAAGGGGATATAAAAAGAAAGGAGGAGAACATAATAAATTAAGCCTTCAATAGAACCTCAATCTCGGATCTCAAGTTATCAATTGGCTACATTTGTAGGGACGAAGTGCCTTTTGCATATTTGGAGTTCTCAATCAACTACTGAGATCCACATGGTAAATTCAGGATAAAACAATCCATCACCCACCCAAAACGAGTTAGTGAATCCTTTGACTCGAAATCATCTTACCATGGTTGATTCGGATCCATCACAAAATACTTGTAATGACCCGGAATCCAGACCGCTACCGGCGCTAGGATCCAGATCGGCATAAGGCCGCCGGGACCCGTAGCAAGTCTAACATACAACCTATACACCTGTTTAATCCCATACATGATCAACACATACATAAAAATTTTGAACTTTTCTTTTCATTCATTCACCAAACTCAACCTGTGCATGCACTATTCATAAACATAATCATAAACATTAACCCCTCCTTGGAGTCCTCATCAATGCTCCAATGGAGTGACATAACATGTATTAAGTTTGGTTTACATAAGCATCATTAAAATCATGTACTCAAAGGGATTAACAACATACTAGGGTCAAGCACAATTCTATCCTCAATAACATCATTACATTTCATAACTGATTAATACTATTTATTACATGACTGTACTAAACATTACATTTCAACTTTTATCATGTCCACCACTAGCTATTACATAATCAAGACTTTACTCTAATTGACCTCCTGGTCTATCCCGTACCTGCAAACCTGGGGGTTAAGGGGGAGGGGTGAGCTAAAAAGCCCAGTGAGCATAATAATAAAACATTATATTAAAAGTTCATGCTTTCATGAAATGCATCACAACACAACTAATCACATCAAGGATGAATTTGTCACCAATAGCCCTCTACATTTCCATTAGTGCCAGAACATAGAATGGGTCCTGGTCTTTCTCTTACATAACATAACATAACATTCCAACATGCCAGGGACGTAGAATGGGTCTTCCTGGACTTCCATACCATATCATCATCATATCATGACATAACATATGAGCGCTAATGGATCACTCAACATTCATCCACATCAACAACATAATATGCAATGCAACATATTTGTGAATACTAATGCAAACACCCTAACATATCACATGGTATCCATGATGCGTGAATCATGCTGAAATATTCATTATTTACTTTAAAACATAAAGAGTTATTCCACTCACCTCTGGCTGAAGCTCTAATGACTCAGAAGCAGCTATCTCACTGCTGAGGTCCTTGGTTCCTCGGGTCCGAACCTACACAGGTGGACACAAATGAGGGACCAAACATCCATGAACATGACTCTAAAATACTCCCCAAAAACCCCCTAAAACACCATAAAACAATCACATAAATCATGCAAAGGAGGGATGAACAGGGTACTTTCGGCGGCAGGTTCGGCGGCCGAAAGGCCCTTCAGAGCCAAAAGTTATGCACCTTCGGCGGCACTTTCGGCGGCCGAAGGTTCCCTCCAGAGACGAAACTCATGCATGTTCAGCAGCACCTTCGGCGGCCGAAACTCCCTTCCAGAGCTGAAAGTCCTCTTTCGGGGGCAAGGTTCGGCAGCCGATACATGCTACCACAGGAAGGTTCGGCAGCCGAAAGAGCCTTCGGCTGCCGAACCTGAGTTCTTCCCAAAGGGCAGAAACTCAGCTCCAACATGCACAAATGCCTCCCAAACTTCACAACTCAAACAAAACATGCATAAACACTTCCACAACATACATACATTCATACATAAGCTCCTAGGGGCTTCAAACTATCTTAAACCCCAACTACAACACATCTAACATACATATCCAACATACATTGTTCATAAACACATATTTAACCAAAAGCTCAGCATAAACCTACACATGCATTTCTACCCCAAGAAACTTCATAAAACTTGCTTAAAACATCAAATGAACTATGGATATACTCTTACCTCTTGAAGAATGAGAGGGGAGACGATCCTAGCTCGGAGATGGGGAGAAATCAACTCTTTGGTCTCCAAGCTTCAAAACTTGCTCTTTTGTTCAAATATCTTCAAATCAACATAAAGCTTGTTAAAACGTGAAAGATCGGAGGAAAAATATCAAAAACGAACCATGGGAGAGCAAGAACTCACCGTGGCCGAAAATGGGGAGAAAACTCGCCCGTTTCGGCCATGGAGCTCTTATATAGGGACTGCCAGACCACCTTTCGGCAGCCTAAAGTTCCTCCAAAAATCATGCAAGTTCGGCGGCCGAACTTGAGGTTCGGCGGCCGAACCTTTGAAACTTTTGGAAGTCTAACTTGCCTCCCTAAACCATCCAATGTTCGGCGGCCGAACCTGGAAATGCCCCCTTGGTCTTTTTCATTCAAAACTCAATTCCTTTCTTGCTTAAAACCATAAAATACATTAAAACATTTTATGAAAACATGGTTTTCACCCTTCTAGAGGTCTCCGACATCCGAGATTCCACCGGACGGTAGGAATTTCGATACCGGAGTCTAGCCGGGTATTACATTCTTCCCCCCTTAAGAACATTCATCCCCGAATGTTCACCAAACAAACATAGCATGGCATAAAAGCATAAACACACAACAAGGCACATAAAACTCACCTTAGAAGAGATGAGGATATTGCTGCAGCATAGACTCCCGTGTCTCCCAGGTACACTCCTCAATGTTGTGGTGATTCCAAAGGACTTTCACCATCGGGATCTCCTTGTTTCTCAACTTTCTGATATGAGTGTTAAGAATCCGTACTGGCTGTTCAACATAAGTGAGATCCTCTTGGATCTCCATATCAGGCTCACTAAGAACCTTACCCGGATCTGACACAAACTTTCGTAGCATGGAAACATGGAAAACCAGATGGATTCTCTCCATTGAAGCAGGTAAATCTAGCTTATACGATACATTCCCGACCTTCTGCAAGATCTCAAAGGGTCCGATGTACCGTGGAGCTAGCTTACCTTTCTTCCCGAACTGAATCACCCCTTTCATTGGAGACACCTTGAGCAATACCAAATCCCCCTCCTGAAACTCTACTAGCCTTCTGCGGATATCTGCATAACTCTTCTGTCTGTTCGCAGCAGTCTTGATCCTTTCTCTGATTATGGGCACCACTCTGCTGGTGATCTCTACTAGCTCAGGCCCTGCCAAGGCCCTTTCTCCAACTTCCTCCCAGCAAACAGGTGACCTGCACTTCCTTCCATACAAAGCTTCATATGGAGCCATCCCTATACTGGCATGATGGCTGTTATTGTAAGCAAACTCCACCAAAGGTAGATGCTGCCTCCAAGAACCGCCAAAGTCTAGCACACACATTCTGAGCATATCCTCTATTATCTGGATGGTCCTCTCTGACTGTCCGTCCGTCTGTGGATGGAAAGCAGTGCTAAAATCCAACTTGGTACCCATAGCATTCTGCAGACTCCGCCAAAACCTGGAGGTGAACTGGGGCCCTCTATCAAACACTATTGAGATAGGAACCCCATGCAACCTGACAACCTCATCAACATACACCTGCGCCAACTTGTCCACAGAGTAGTTATTCCTGACAGGAATGAAGTGAGCAGATTTGGTTAGTCTGTCCACAATCACCCATATGGAGTCTAATCTGTTGGACACTGCCGGTAACCCCACCACGAAGTCCATAGCTATGTTCTCCCATTTCCACTCTGGAATAGGTAGTGGGTTAAGCATTCCAGCCGGCTTCTGATGTTCCAACTTCACCCTTTGACATATTTCGCAGGCTGACACAAACTGTGCCACTTCTCTTTTCATAGCTGGCCACCAATAAACTCTCTTCAGATCTTAATACATTTTGGTGGCTCCAGGGTGAACACTGTATCTGGCATTATGAGCCTCTCTCATAATGTCTCCCTTCAGTCCCACGTCATCTGGTACAGTCCTGGCAATCTGAACAGTCCTGGCAAATCTGAACTCTTACTGTCAAATCTGAACTCTTCGTTCTTGCCTGACTGAACAGTCCTGGCAATCTTCACTAACTTTGGGTCCTTGTGCTGTTTCTGAGCCACCTGCTCCAGAAACACGGGTGCTACTCTCATCTGGGCAATCAAAGCACCTGTACCAGACAACTCCAACTGTAAACCTTCATTAATGAGCTCGAAGAACTGCCTCACCACTGGTCTTCTCTCTGCTGAAATATGGGACAAACTGCCAAGTGATTTCCGGCTTAAGGCGTCTGCCACCACATTCGCCTTACCCAGATGGTACTGAATCTTGCAATCATAGTCACTGAGCAGTTCTACCCATCTTCTCTGCCTCAAATTCAGCTCTCTCTGACTCAGGATGTACTGCAGGCTCTTATGATCTGTGAAGATCTCACATTTTACCCCATAAAGGTAGTGCCTCCACATCTTGAGTGCAAAGATCACCGCTGCCATTTCTAGGTCATGTGTAGGGTAATTCAACTCATGCTTCTTCAGCTGCCTAGAAGCATAAGCAATCACCCTTTCATTCTACATTAGCACACAACCCAGTCCCACATGGGACGCATCACAATACACTGAGAAGTCCTCATTACTAGATGGCAGAGCTAACACTGGTGCTGAAGTCAACCTCTTCTTTAGCTCCTCAAAGCTCTCTTCACACTGGTCAGTCCACACAAACCTCTGGTTCTTCTTAGTCAGTCTGGTCATAGGAGCTGTAATCTTAGAGAAGTCCTGGACGAACCTCTTGTAGTAACCTGCCAAACCCAATAAGCTCTTAATCTCTGTCACTGTAGTGGGTCTAGGCCAGTTAGCTACAGCTTCCACTTTCTTGGGGTCTACCTCGATTCCATTTTCTGACACAACATGCCCCAAGAATGAAATGCTCCTCAGCCAGAACTCACACTTGGAGAACTTGGCATACAAGCCGTGTTCCCTCAAGGTCTGCAAAACCAACCTCAGATGATGGGCATGCTCCTCTGCATTCTTGGAATACACTAAGATATCATCTATGAAGACAATAACAAAGTGATCCAGGTATTGACTGAAAACTCTGTTCATGAGGTCCATGAATGTTGCAGGGGCGTTGGTTAACTCGAACGGCATCACAAGGAACTCATAGTGCCCATATCTGGTCCTGACTGCTGTCTTCGGTACATCCTCTTCTCTTATCCTCAGCTGATGATACCCCGATCTCAGATCTATTTTAGAGAAACAACCTTCTCCTGCTAGCTGGTCGAATAGATCGTCGATCCTTGGCAACGGGTACTTATTCTTGGTAGTGACCTTGTTCAACTGCCTATAGTCGATACAAATTCTGAGAGATCCATCCTTCTTTTTCACAAATAGCACTGGAGCACCCTAAGGCGAGGTACTCGGTCGGATGAATCCTCTATCTACCAACTCTTGCAACTGCTCCTTAAGCTCCTTCAATTCTGCTGGTGCCATCCTGTAGGGAGGGATAGAGATCGGTCTGGTTCCAGGCATCAACTCAATTTCGAACTCTATCTCCCTAGCAGGTGGTAAACCTGGCAGCTCGTCTGGGAAAACGTCTAAGAACTCACTGACCACGGGCACTGAGGCGGGCTCTCTGACATGACTATCCAGCTCTCTCACATGAGCTAGAAAACCCTGACAACCCCTTCTGAGCAGCCTACGAGCCTGTAGGGTTGATATCAAACCTCTAGGTGTACTCCCCCTGTCTCCTCTGAAGACAACCTCTGACCCATCCTGACATCTGAACTTGACTACCTTGTCTCTACAGTCCAAGGTAGCACCATGGGTAGATAGCCAATCCATCCCTAGAATGACATCAAAATCTGTCAAATTTAGAACCACAAGGTCGGCAGAAAGGCATCTTCCCTCCACAAAGACTGGACTACACTGGCAGACTGACTCTGCCACTAACGGGTCACACTTGGGTCCACTGACCCATAGGGGACACTCTAACCCAGAGACCATCAACCCTAACCTCTCGACGGCTCTCGGAGCAATGAAAGAATGCGATGCACCAGGGTCCATTAAGGCATAAACATCAGAACAACCAATGATGAGATTACCTGACACCACTGTGTTTGATGCATTTGCCTCCTGCTGTGTCATGGTGAAGATCCGAGCTGGAGCTAATGGACCTTCACCCCTGAAACCCGTTGAAGAAGAGGCTGCCCCTCTCCCTCGGCCTCTGCCACTAGCCTGAGTCGCGGCTGGAGCTGCTGGCTGAGCCACACTACCCGAAGCCGTCTGCTGGGACTATGCCACAGATGCTGCTCTAGGACACTCCCGAGCCATGTGTCCCTCCTGCCCACATCTGAAGCAGGCTGTCGTCCCAACTAGACATACACCCTTGTGCGGCTTCCCACACTTCCTACATACAACATTATCTGCACCTGAGCTCGAGCCACTTCCCAATCCCAGACCTGACTGGATCTTGCTCCAGAACTTGTTCTTCTTTGACTTCTTGGTGGTATTGCTCCACCTCTTACTAGCTGAACTCAGAGAAGAAGGGTCTAACTTTCCCCCACCTGGGGTCTTGGAACCAGAAGGCTGTGCCACTGACTGCTTGACTTTCCCTTCGATGATTGCACTAGCCTCCATTCTCCGAGCCATATCCACTATGGTATGGAAACTCTCCCTCTCCGCTGACTGGATCAAGGAGAAATACCTAGAATGGAGCCTCATGATATACCTCCTTGACTTCTTCTGATCTGTGTCCAGATTCTGCCCAGCAAACGGCAACAGCTCCAAGAATCTGTCTGTATACTCATCCACACTCATTTCATCTGTCTGCCTCAACTGCTCGAATTCAATCATCTTCAGCTCCCTTGAACTGTCAGGGAAAGCCCATCCTGCAAACTCATTTGCAAACTCCTCCCAGGATAGACTACCCAACCTCGGGTTCACATAGTTTTTAAACCACTCACGGGCCTTCTTGCATTTCAGTGTGAACCCAGCCATCTGAATGGCTCTACTGTCATCAGCTCCGATCTCATCTGTAATCGTTCTGACCCTCTCAAGATACACAAACGGGTCATCACCGGTTTCATACTCGGGAGCACCCAGCTTCATATAGTCGGTCATCTTGACCTTGCTCCCTCCAAATGAGCTAGGTTTAGGCATTTGGGTTTCTGGGACAGTAGGTGCTGCTGGTGGTGGAGGAGGTGCAGCATCCCCTGGGGTAGGGTTTGTTGTACCTAGGTAGAAGGACGGGGGTGGGTACATAGGGTATTGTGGGTATGGTGGGTAGAAAGGTGGGTATGGCATGTGGGAGTGGTAATGGTTAAAGCTGGGGTAATCCGATGTACCTCCCATCGAATGCCCGGGATTATGAGAAAAGGGTGGGTACTGGGGTGGCTGAACAAATCCCGAGGCCTGAGTGCCTCCTTAGGACTCTCCCATACCCTCTTCCGACATACTCACTCCAAGACTGCCATCCCTCCTCTGATCTACATCCATGTCATCCCCCACATCCTCTGACATTCCTCCTTGAACTGTTCCCCTTACTGATCTGCTTCTGTTCATATCCAAAGACCTTCTAGGGTCTCTCACTGCTCTTTCCCTGCTAGACCTGCTAGACATTGCCCTTGGCAATGCAGGGGGATGGGCACTCATGCCCTCATCCTCCGGTGGTACTCCAGTCAATCGTGCAGATCGACGAGTTCCTCTCATCCTGTTTACTGAAAAACAGCACACATCACATAAACATTAGCATCAAATGGTTCATGTGCAAACACATGAACCCGCATCACATATATCACATACATAGCATACCATTAATGCACATGCATATAATCATGGCATTTCACATCATCAATCAAGACAGGACTTTACATCCTATCCTAGTGGACATGATTTTTCCTATTGTGCTTGACCTTCTATAACATCTATGAGCCCGACACTCTAGGTCCGACCATATGAACCTAGGGCTTTGATACCAATCTGTAACGACCCGGAATCCGGACCGCTACCGACGCTAGGATCCAGATCGGCATAAGGCCGTCGAGACCCGTAGCAAGCCTAACATACAATCTGTACACCTGCTTAATCCCATACATGATCAACACATACATAAAAATTTTGAACTTTTCTTTTCATTCATTCACCAAACTCAACCTGTGCATGCACTATTCATAAACATAATCATAAACATTAACCCTTCCTTGGAGTCCTCATCAATGCTCCAATGGGGTGACATAACATGTATTAAGTTTGGTTTACATAAGCATCATTAAAATCATGTACTCAAAGGGATTAACAACATACTAGGGTCAAGCACAATTCTATCCTCAATAACATCATTACATTTCATAACTGATTAATACTATTCATTACATGACTGTACTAAACATTACATTTCAACTTTTATCATGTCCACCACTAGCTATTACATAATCAAGACTTTACTCTAGCTGGCCTCCTGGTCTATCCCGTACCTGCAAACCTGGGGGTTAAGGGGGAGGGGTGAGCTAAAAAGCCCAGTGAACAGAATAATAAAACATTATATTAAAAGTTCATGCTTTCATGAAATGCATCACAACACAACTAATCACATCAAGGATGAATTTGTCACCAATAGCCCTCTACATTTCCATTAGTGCTAGAACGTAGAATGGGTCCTGGTCTTTCTCTTACATAACATAACATAACATTCCAAAATGCCAGGGACGTAGAATGGGTCTTCCTGGACTTCTATACCGTATCATCATCATATCATGACATAACATATGAGGGCTAATGGATCACTCAACATTCATCCACATCAACAACATAATATGCAATGCAACATATTCGTGAATACTAATGCAAACACCCTAACATATCACACGGTATCATTGATTTGTGAATCATGCTGAAATATTCATTATTTACTTTAAAACATAAAGAGTTATTCCACTCACCTCTGGCTGAAGCGCTGAGGTCCTCAGTTCCTCGGGTCCGAACCTACACAGGTGGATACAAATGAGGGACCAAACATCCATGAACATGACTCTAAAATACTCCCCAAAAACCCCCTAAAACACCATAAAACAATCACATAAATCATGCAAAGGAGGGCTGAACAGGGCACTTTCGGCGGCAGGTTCGGCGGCCGAAAGGCCCTCCAGAGCCGAAAGTCATGCACCTTCGGCGGCACTTTCGGCGGCCGAAGGTTCCCTCCAGAGATGAAACTCATGCATGTTCGGCGGCACCTTCGGCGGCCGAAACTCCATTCCAGAGCCGAAATTCCTCTTTCGGGGGCAAGGTTCGGCAGCCGATACATGCTACCACAGGAAGGTTCGGCGGCCGAAAGAGCCTTCGGCTGCCGAACCTGAGTTCTTCCCAAAGGGCAGAAACTCAGCTCCAACATGCACAAATGCCTCCCAAACTTCACAACTCAAACAAAACATGCATAAACACTTCCACAACATACATACATTCATACATAAGCTCCTAGGGGCTTCAAACTATCTTAAACCCCAACTACAACACATCTAACATACATATCCAACATACATTGTTCATAAACACATATTTAACCAAAAACTCAGCATAAACCTATACATGCATTTCTACCCCAAGAAACTTCATAAAACTTGCTTAAAACATGAAATGAACTATGGATCTACTCTTATCTCTTGAAGAGCGAGAGAGCAGACGATCCTAGCTCGGAGATGGGGAGAAATAAACTCTTTGGTCTCCAAGCTTCAAAACTTGCTCTTTTGTTCAAATATCTTCAAATCAACATAAAGCTTGTTAAAACGTGAAAGATCGAAGGAAAAACATAAAAAATGAACCATGGGAGAGCAAGAACTCACCGTGGCCGAAATGGGGAGAAAACTCGCCCGTTTCAGCCATGGAGCTCTTATATAGGGACTGCCAGACCACCTTTCGGTAGCCTAAAGTGCCTCCAAAAATCATGCAAGTTCGGCGGCCAAACTTGAGGTTCGGCGGCCGAACCTTTGAAACTTTCGGAAGCTTAACTTGCCCCCCTAAACCATCCAATGTTCGGCAGCCGAACCTGAAAATGCCCCCTTGGTCTTTTTCATTCCAAACTCAATTCCTTTCTTGCTTAAAACCATAAAATACATTAAAACATTTTATGAAAACATGGTTTTCACCCTTCTAGAGGTCTCCAACATCCGAGATTCCACCGGACGGTAGAATTTTCGATACCGGAGTCTACCCGGGTATTACAATACTTCACTATTCTCATTTTCCTGCCCAATAACAACCCTACTCACATTACCAGACACTTTACCAAACTCAACAGTTGCAGCTTTCTAAACCCCATTATCTGATAAGGAGTTGTAGGTCATGGCTTTGCAACTTCAAAACATTGCTGCCTAGTTAGGTTTAATCTTGCAGAAGAGATACCTCAGAACTCTAAACCAATCAAGTGCATTCACTAGATCAAACAATAGTGAACCACAATTCACCTTAAACTAGAAAAAAAGAAGCAAGAAAAGGGAGAGAACTAGTTGCCAGATCTCGTAATCGAGTGGTGCGAGACCTCATTGAAAATGACACTAGAGAAAGTTTTTCAATAGAACTAGAGGAAGAAATGGAGGAAGGAGCATTCGAAGGAGATCAGCACAAGAGGGAGAAGAGATATAGGGACAATGATATAGAAGCAGACTAAAAGTTTGATCAAGCCAAATTTAGACCTATTTTCCATGTTATTTATGTTAATTTACACATTTTCTACCTAATTTTGTGGTTTTGATCTTATTTTGCAGAAAATGGTGAAAAATGATAATTTGGTAAAAATGACCTTAAAACTACCCAAAAGAGAGTAAAAGAGAACAAGCCTGGTTTGCCCAAGTCTGTTTGCCCAAACCAAGTTGAAGCTGAAATGGGAGAAGAATGATTTGATGTTTGACCATACTGTTTGCCCAAACAGACTGAGTAAACAGACCTGCAGAACAGAGGCAGTGTGTAGACAGGGGCAAGACAGACTGTTTGTCCGAGCTGTTTGCCCACACAACCGGGGCAAACAAGGCCTGCGACAACAGATAGTAGAGAAGCAGGAAATTCAATTTTCAAATCTTCAAGAGATCTTTTCCTTCCCAAACACGTGAGGACAGCTCAGCAAACCTTAAAGACACCTCAGCACTCAATCCCACATATCTAGGAAGCCAAATCTCAAGAAGATATACTTGCCTTCCAAGAATTCAAATCCAAATAGGAAAAGAACTCCAACAAATCAATAAACTAAGGGCTGCCCTATTCAGCTATAAATAGAGGACAACAAACCAACAAAAAGGGAGGCTCCATCTTCGGCAGAACCACACCAGTAGCCGCGCGCCATAGCCGCTGGCCCTTCTCCATCTTCTTCTTGTTTTCTTTCTTTATTTTCATGTTTGTTTCAACCATGAGTGGCTGAAACCTTTTTCTAGTTGAAGATTAGGTGCAACTTCAAGTTGTTTATGGATTGGGAGATCTGAACATACATTGTTTATCTTTTATTTATCAATATTTATGCAATTTCATGCTTAATTTCATTGTTGCTTTGTTGTTTAGATCAATAGGGCCCATTAATTCTTGATTGCAATGTAATAATTTGTTAGTTTTGATATTTTTAAGTTCGTAATTGCTTGAATTATTCAAACACAAGTAACTCTTGGTGTAAAAACCAAGGAGATTGCATAATCTAGTAAGATCCCCATACATTTGGGTAGCTAGAATTAGATCTCTCTATCTCTTAATGCAATTGACAGTTGTAAGATGCTAAAAGCTCCAAGGACGTTCCTTGGTAACTTGTTGATTAGTGGTTAATTAAAGAACGTTCCCTAATTAATCTATGCCTAAGGAGTGATATGGAGGTGAGAAGCGTCTTCCACCTCTATAACTAATTTATTGAGTCAAATAAAAGAATATAAGTATCAATGATCAATCCCAACAACTGAAGTGGATCCAATTCTTCAACTAGAGCTTTTCTCATTATTGAATTTCCTTTACTTTATTATTTGCTTTGCTTTGTTATTTTTAATTCTAGTTTAGTTCATCAATCTCAAAACCCCCCTTTTATTTTATTTTCAGTTTATTTACTTGGTCTTGATAAGAAAAATAGGTAAGTATCAATTCCCTGTGGATTCGATCCTTTTACCACTATCTACAGTTGTAAAATTGTGGATAACCAAAAAGGTTATTTTTTACCAGCTTCGACAACTGCACAGTCAAAAATTGGCACCGTTGCCGGGAGTTGATTTAACTAATTTATTTTTCTTTCATGACCAAGGCTGGACACAAAGAAACTCTACTTTACGATCCAGAAATTGAGCATACAACAAAACAACTAAGGAAGCAAGCTAATCCGATGAGCCAAGCCTCAAAGCCATCCTCATCAACAATTACTGTCCAAACAGCACCTGTGGAAGCTGCTGCTATCCAAGAGACAACACATACTAAAACTGCCATAATTGCACCAGAAATTGTTGTACCAACCAAACCAGCAACAACCACTGCTAAAATAGAACAGCCTGTGTACCCTGCTTCTGCACCATAATCTGCTGAACCAGCAACCCCATAGTGCTGAAACAGAGCACAACTTTGCTGAGTTTGCCCAAACAGCCACTGAGATGGCTGAATTTCATGTGCTACCTGCTGCACCTGTCCGAAGAGCAGCTGAACCTGCTGTCTTTGCTGCAATTGAACCAGAAAATCAAGCAATAAGGGCACCAATTCCAAGGGAAAGAACACTAATGGCAGCCCCTATATGTGACCAAGCACCTCTTTGCATCACCTATCCGCCCTTGACAGCACCTTTTGAGCTAAAAACAGGTTTGATACACCTCCTATCCAAATTCAGAGTTTTGGAGAATCAAGATCCCCATAAACACTTAAAAGAATTTCACATAGTATGTTCTACCATGAGACTGCAAGGCATATCTGAAGAGCATGTGAAATTGAGAGCATTCCTGTAATACCCGGCTAGACTCCAGTATCGGAATTCCTACCGTCCGATGGAATCTTGGATGTCAGAAACTTCTAGAAGGGTAAAATCATGTTTTTATAGAATGTTTTCATGTATTTTATGGTTTTAAGTAAGAAAGAAATTGAGTTTTGAAAGAAGATGACCATTGAGGAAAATTCAGGTTTGGCCGCCGAACCTCATGTTCGGCCCCCGAACATGGTGGAGTTTTGGAGTCACCTTTGGCTTCCGAAGGTGGTCTGGCCAGCCACCTATAAAAGGCCCCATGGCCGAAAATGGGCGAGTTTTCTCCCCTATTTTCGGTCAACGGTGAGTTCATGCCCTCCCATGGTTGGTTTTGATGATTTTCTTCAAATATTTCAAGTTTTAACAAGTTTTAACTTGGTTCTTGAAGATTTTGAGCTTAGATTGAAGTTTGGAAGCTTAGAGACCTCCAGAATCCATTTCCCCAAATTTCCAAGTGGGTCACATTTTCTCTAGACCTGCAAGAGGTAAGCGTCGATCTTCACCTTCTTCGATGTTCTAAGCAAGTTTTATGAAAGTTTATAGGGTAGAAATGCATGTTTAAGCTAGTTGTTTAATGTTAGGGTTCATGTGAGTTTTGTTGAAAATATGTGTAATGTATGTTGTATGAGTTGCTATATGTGTTTTTGTTGGGGTTTAGGAGAGTGTGAGACCCCTATATGCTTGTTTGCATGAGTATGCATGTTGTAGAATAGCTAAATGCATGTTTGAAAGGTTTGGGAGGCAAAATGTGCATGACGAGGCTGAGTTCTACCACTTTGGAAGAACTCAGGTTCGGCAGCCGAAGGACTTTCGGCCGCCGAACCTGCCTGTGGAGGCAAGCTTTTGGCTGCCGAACCCTGCCCCCGAAAGTTGGACTTTCGGCTCTGGAGGGGAGTTTCGGCCGCCAAAGGTGCCGTCGAACATGCATGAGTTTCGTCTCTGGAAGGGACTTTCGGCCGCCGAACCTGCCGCCGAAAGTGCCCTATTCAGCCTTCCTTTACATGATTTCTATGATGTTTTAGGGAGTTTTTGGGGGGTTGTTTAGAGTCATATTAGTCTATGTTTGGTTCCTCATTTGAGTCCACCTGTGTAGGTTCGGACCCGAGGAACCGAAGACTCCAGCAGTGAGATAGCTGCTTCAGAGTCTTTTTAGAGCTAGCATGAGGTGAGTAGAATGACTCTTTATATTGCAAAGCAAATAAATAAATTTTGAGCATGTTCATGCATTACGAATGCCATGAGATATATTAGGTTGTTTGTGTAATGACCCGGAAACCGGACCGCTACCGGCGCTAGGATCCAGATCGGCTTAAGGCCGCCGGGACCCGTAGCAAGCCTAACATACATCCTATCACCTGGTCAAATCTCATACATGATCAAAATATTTACATAAAACTTAAACATCTAATGTATATACCGAGCTTGACCTGTATGCTACATCACTGTAAACATAAAAGAACCCCATACCAGAGTCCTCATCAAAGCTCTAGCTGGGTCAACATTACATACATCAAGCTCGGATCACATCCGATGAACCAAAACCTAACCTGTGAATGCCTCAAAACCATAAACATAAGACCTCCACTAGAGTCCTCGTCAAATACTCTAGCGTGGTAAACATCACATGCCACAAGTCTGGTTCACACACAACTCAATACCAAAACATAACATACATCATGTACTAAAAGGGACTAACCAAGCCTTAGGGCCAAGCACAAAACCAAGCCATAAACATATTATCTTATAATCTATTACATCACATAACATTCCTTTAATCTACATCATGTCCACTACTCTATTACATAGCCAAAACCTTTACCCTTGACGTCTTCCTGGACTACCTCTGACCTGCAAAACTGGGATTAGGGGAGAGGGATGAGCTAAAAAGCCCAGTGAGTAGAAACAATAAAAACAGTTCATTTATTACATGCTGTCATGAAATGTGTCACAGCACAAACAATTCACATCACGGATTGGACATGACCTCAAAACTCCCTCTGTCGGTGCCCGGCCCCCAAAGGAGCTCACACAGGACTTTCAATCACATAGTATGGTGCCCGACCCTAAAAGGGCTCACACAGGACTTACCCAACATAGCGCCCGGCCCCCCTGAAAGAGCTCACACAGGACTTTCAATCATGACAGATCTATGGGCTATTGAAGTCGCCTTGGTCCATCCACATCAACAGTAAATAATGCAATGCGTCATATTCGTGAAACTAGTGCAATCCACCTATTACATCAAAACATGATGCATGAACATGCTTTAGGCATTTGATTTAATTTAAAAATATAAGGTTCAGTTCTACTCACCTCTGGCAGACGCTGGACTGATGCTGCAACAGCTAACACTGCTGGCCTCCTCGGTCCCTCGGGTCCGATCCTACACAGGTGGACTCGAATGAGGTACCAAACACACTCTATACAACTCAAAAACAACTCCCCAACAACCCCCTAAAACATCCTCAAAACGTGCATAGAAAACAACCATGAAAGGGCTGGACAGGGCACTTTCGGCGGCACTTTCGACGGCCAAAGGTCCCTTCCAGAGCTGAAAGCCATGCAGGTTCGGGGGCACTTTTGGCGGCCGAAAGTTTCCTCCAGATCCAAAACTTATGCATGTTCAGCGGCCGAACATAAGCTTCGGCGGCCGAAACTACCCTCTAAAGCCGCAAGTCTAACTTTCGGGGGCAGGGTTCGGCAGCCAAACCATGCATCCACAGGCAGGTTCGGCGGCCGAAACTACCTTCGGCGGCCGAACCTGAGTTCATCTAGAACTCAGCCTCAAGCACAAACAAGCCTCCAAACATCCAAAACATGCATCCAACCTCTTAAAAACGTGCATAACCCTTAATCATGCATAAAGGAGCTTAAAACAAGCTTAAACTCTAACAAAGAACATCATAAAGCATACATAAATAACTCATGACCCACATAAGCCAAAACCATCAAAACAACCCAAAACTTCACTTGCTTTCTCCCAAACATGCATACACTCTCCCACAAGCATATAGGGCATAAACACTAGTCTAAACCCCCAACAATCAGCACATAAACATATATTGGGCATAAAACCCACATAAACCCTAACATGCATATCTACCCATACTTAAGCATTAAAACTTCTTTAAACTTACTTAAAACCTCATTAAAACATCAAGGTGGCAAGGATCTACACTTACCTCTTGGAGATCGAGGGTTGGTGCGACCCAAAGCTATAGATATGGAGAACCCAAGCTCCAAAAGTCTCCAAGCTCTCAAACCTTGATCCAAGCTTTAAAACTCTTCAAAACAGCCATAAAACTTATAAAAACCTTGGGAGATTGAAGGAAAGACATGAAATCAACCAAAGGAGGCATGAACTCACCTATGATCGAAATGGGGAGAGAAAACTTGCCCATTTCCAATCTGGGGGCCTTTTATAGGTGGCTGAGCAGAACACCTTCGGAAGCCAAACCTGCTTCCGAAACACCCCCATGTTTGGCGGCCGAACTTGAGGTTCGGCTGCCGAACCTAGTTTCTGCCCTCAAAGCTTTCGGAGGCCTAAAGCACTCCCAAAACAGCCCCACATTCGGCGGCCGAACCTGAGATCTTCCTCCTTGGCCTATTCTTTTCAAAACTCCATTTCTTTTCCATTTAAAAACCATAAAATCATGTGAAAACATTTTAGAAAAACATTTTACCCCCCTAGAAGACTCTAGCATCTTCAGAAATTCTAGATTCCAATGGAGATTCCGCCAGAAGGTAGGGATTCCGATGCCGGAATCTAGCCGAGTATTACAGTTTGCATTAGAATTCACAAATATGTTGCATTGCATAATATGATGTTGATGTGGATGATCCATTAGTCCTCGTATGGAATGAAATGATATGATGATGATACGGTATGGAAGTCGAGGAAGACCCATTCTACGTCCCTGGCACATTGGATGTTATGATATGTTATGTAAGGGAAAGACCAGGACCCATTCTACGTTCTGGCACTATTGGATATGTAGAGGGCTATTGGTGACAAGTTCATCCTTAATGTGATTTGTTTGTGATGTGACGCATTTCATGAAAGCATGAATTTTAATATAATATTTTACTATTCTGCTCACTGGGCTGTAGTAGCTCACCTGACAGTGCGGTTGTCGAGGCCGGTCAAAAATAACCTTCTTGGTTACCTACAATTTACAACTGTAGGTAGTGGTGAAGGATCGTATCCATAGAGAATTGATTACCTATTTATTTATCTCAATCAAGACCAATAGAACTAATTGAAAGCACAAGTGAAAGCAAGTAATCAAAGAGAAATAGAAACAAGTGCAAGGAAAGTAAAAAGGGGGGTTTTGAGATTGATTTGTCTAACAACTATTGAAAGCAATTAAAACAGCAAGTAATCAAAATAAAACAAGAAATCAATATGAGAAAAGTCTAGTTGAAGATATGGATCCACTTTGGTTGTTTGGATTGATCATTGAAACATGGTTATCTTGATTGATTCAATAGGTTGGTTATGGGGGTGGAAGACGCTTCTCACCACCATGTCTTTCCTTATGAACAAATTGATTAGGGAATGTCCTCTAACCAATTACTAATCAACAAATTTCCAAGGAACGTCCTTGGGCCATAGGCATCAAAACAATTGCCAATTGCATGAAGAACAAGAAAGAGCCAAACCCTAGCTACTCAAATACATGAGATGTTGCTAGATCATACAATTTCTTGGTTTTTACACCAAGTGTTCTATGGACAGAATATTTCCAGCAATTAAGGACTAACAAATATCCAATCCAACAATCAATTAACTTTGCGATCAAGAATCAAGTGGCCAATTTGATCAAAACAACAAAGCAATCTTGGAATCAAAGCACAATTGCATGAATATTGAATAAAATCAAAGACAAAAGTTTCTGTTCAGATCTCACAACCCTTTAAACAACCTTAGTTTCAACCAAACTTCAACTAGAAAGAAGGGTTTCAGCCACTCATGGCTGAACCAAAACAGAAAATAAAAGAAAAGAAGAAGAAAAGATGAAGAACTAGGTGAAGAGAGAGCCTTGGAGAGGCTGCCGAATTTCCTTGAGAAGAGGTGGATCAAAATCTGTCTTCTTGTCTTCTTGAAGCCTTTAAATATGTCTTGAGAGGCTGCCTAGGGTTTCATGGAAGTCCAGGAGACTTTTAGAGGCTGTCCAAAGTGTCCTTGGTGTTGCATGTGCCTTGTTTGTGCGTGAGTGAAGGCAAAAACGAGTCACATGTGATAGAAGGCAAGTGGGGGCACTTTGGTCTTTTCATAGCTGTCCAAGATCCTCAAGATGCTGTACATTAAGTCCAAGAGATTGCCCATGCACTAATGAGGAAGGTGGAGCCTCCTTTTGAATTTTGAATGTGCATGATACTAAGTGGGAAACATGTGATCTTTGGATTTGGCTTCCTTAATAAGCTTGATCTTGAAATCCAATATTTGAATGTGAATCTTGAAGATTTGGATCTCAAAATACTTCCCTTGTTTGGCTCCTCAAATATGGCAACTTGGGATATGGCTTCTTGAATAAGGAAAGTGTGCATTGGAGTGCATTTTCGGCTGCCTAAAGTGAGTTTCAGAGGCTGGACTTTCGGCTCTGGACACAAGGTTCGGCGGCTGAAGGTGCCGCCGAAGGTGGTCGACTTTCGTTTCTGGAATCCTCTTTCGGCCGCCGAAGGTTGCCGCCGAAGGTGACTAATTTTTGGCTTCCGAAAGTTGCCTCTGAAGGTTGCTTCTCTAGTTTTGGCTTCTTTTGGCATTTTTAAGAGCATTTTCTTCAAATTGTTTCTTCACACCTAATATTTGCAAAACATGATTAAAACCACAAAATTAGGTAGAATAGGTGCAAATAAACATCAATAAGATCATGAAAATATGGGCTAAAATATGCTCTATCAAATACCCTCACACTTAAGCTTTTGCTTGTCCTCAAGCAAATAAACATAGTCAAATAAGCTTCTCTTTGCTCTAGATCCTTATTTCCACTCAAGCTCATACTCAAGACACCTATTTTGAATCATTGCAGTGAAGAATATATGCATGAAGATTACTTACCTCCTTTCCTTGTTTCCCTTTGCTTACCATGGCTAGGATTTGTTTTCCTCAAGAGAGACATGCACATTATGTTAAGACTTTTTCTAGCTTTTGGATTGACTTGCCCTTACCTTGAAGTACTTTATTCAGGCTTTTTGCACTTTGGTTTTGCTTGAAAAGGTCACCAACCTTTTGACGTGAAGGTACATATTTGTGATACCCACCCCCAGTTACTCAGTTGATCACCTTTCCAAGTGGCTACTAGCTCTTTTCATAGTCTTTTTGACCATTGGAACATTTTCTTGTTTTGTGCTTTTGAGAGCTTTGCCTTTGCTAAATTTTCTTTCTCTCAATGATTTGGGCAAATCAACACCAATTGCTAAATCAAGTCATATTAAGTTCATTCACACAACTTTGATTTATTCTCAATCAATTGAGGGTCATCAATACATTTTTCACCATGGCAAACTCAAAGATTCAATTTTAAAAGGTAATTCTCAAACATGAATACAACTCACTGCAATTGATTCAATATAAGTTTAAAGAGTTTTCACATCAATGGGGTCATGGAAAGAAAGACTTATCCAACATAGTTCATCAGTTTGAGTAGAGCAAAACAAAAAGAAGAAGAAGAAGGTTGTGGTTGTGTGTGTTTTATTGAAAGCATAAACGAATTAAAATTTAACTGTGGCTAATTAACTTAAGACTGAAAGGAAAAAGAAAAAAAATTTTGCAATCTGAAAGCATAAGAAATCGTAGAAAAGAAGGGGAGAAGAAGAAGGAAGGAGAAGAAGAAGGAAAAGGGAGAAGAAGAAGAAAGAAACTATATGCACCCCCACACTTAAATTATGCATTGTCCTCAATGTAAAAGAAGAGAGAAGCGGAGAGGAGAAGAAGAGAGAAGAGAACAAAAGAAACTGAGTACTTCCCTGGGGTGTGGTGTGCATGGCATGATCTTCTAGGCAGAAGGATGTTGTAGTGGAATTTCTTCCACCACTTGTACTGCGAACCCTTCAAAGTATGGTTTCAGACGATGTCCATTCTGTAATACCCGGCGAGAGTCCGGCGTCGGAATTCTACTTGCCGATGGAGTTTCGGATGTCGGCAGGCTCTAGACGGGTGAGAGTGATGTTTTTCTTCCATGTTTTGGTATGTTTTATAGTGTTAAAGTATAAGGAAATGAGGTTTTTGAATGAAATGAACCAAGGCAGAAAAGCCAGGTTCGGCCGCCGAAGTTGAGGTTCGGCCGCCGAACATGCATGGCTTTCGGTTTCACGTGTGGCCGCCGAAGGTGGTCTGGCCACCCACCTATAAATGGCCCTCAGTCGGTTGAAGCGATAAGAGCACCGTTTCTTTTGTCTTCTGAGGTGAGACCCTGTCTTTAGTGAGTATTCTTTCATGTTTTCATTCAATCTTGCAAAGATTTGATTAGTTTTGATGGTATTTTGAAGGTTTTAAGCTAAAAACTCAAAGTTGTGAAGTTTGGAGAGTTTGAAGGAGAGTTGCTCCAAAACTCTACGTTAGGATCGTTCATTTTCTTGGTTTGAAGAGGTAAGTGAAGATCCTGAGCTTGTTTTATGTTTTCTGAAGGTTTTATGTGGATTTGGGGGAGAGCTCAAGAGGAGATTGACAACAGCATCAGTGCTAGCTCTGCCTATCAGTAATGAGGATTTCACAGTGTTCTGTGATGCATCTCGAGTGGAATTGGGCTGTGTTTTGATGCAGAGTGATAGGGTGATAGCTTATGCTTCTAGACAGTTGAAGAAGCACGAGTTGAATTACCCTACCCATGACCTAGAGATGGCAGCAGTTATTTTTGCACTCAAGATGTGGCGGCATTACCTCTATGGGGTTAAATGCGAGATCTTCACCGATCACAAGAGTTTACAGTACATCTTGAGTCAGAGAGAGCTGAATTTGCGGCAGAAAAGATGGGTAGAATTGCTCAGTGATTATGATTGTAAAATCCAGTATCATCCGGGTAAGGCGAATGTTGTGGCAGACGCCCTAAGCCGGAAGTCACTAGGCAGTTTAGCCCATATAGCAGCAGAGCGGAGACCAGTCGTGATGGAGCTTTATAAGCTCTTAGAAGAGGGGTTACAGCTCGAGTTGTCTGGTAAAGGTGCGTTGATAGCACAGATGAGAGTGACACCTGTGTTTCTGGAGCAGATAGCTCAGAAACAGCACGAGGACCCAGAGTTGATGAAAATTGCCAGGACTGTTCAGTCAGGCAACAGTGCAGAGTTCAGATTTGACAGTAAAGGGATCCTCCGTTATAGGAGTCGACTTTGTGTACCAGATAGGAGCAGTGTGAAGGAAGACATTATGAGGGAAGCTCATAATGCGAGGTATAGTGTTCACCCAGGAGCCACCAAGATGTATCAGGATCTGAAAAGGGTTTATTGGTGGCCAGCCATGAAGAAAGAAGTGGCGCAGTTTGTGACAGCCTGTGAGGTTTGCCAGAGGGTGAAACTAGAACATCAGAAACCAGCCGGAATGCTTAACCCATTACCGATTCCAGAGTGGAAATGGGAGAACATAGCTATGGATTTTGTAGTGGGTTTACCAGCAGCGTCCAACAGGATAGATTCTATATGGGTGATTGTGGACAGACTCACGAAAGCTGCTCATTTTCTTCCAGTACGGAGTAACTATTCTGTGGATAAGTTGGCATAGGTCTATCTGGATGAGATAGTGAGATTACATGGAGTTCCAGTGTCTATAGTCTCAGACAGAGGACCTCAGTTTACCTCCAGATTTTGGCGAAGTCTGCAGAATGCGATGGGCACGAGGTTGGATTTTAGCACTGCTTTCCACCCACAGACTGATGGACAGTCAGAAAGGACCATCCAGACCATAGAGGATATGCTTCGACTGTGTGTGTTAGACTTTGGCAGTTCTTGGAGACAGCATCTACCTTTGGTAGAGTTTGCCTACAATAACAGCCATCATGCTAGCATAGGGATGGCTCTTTATGAAGCTTTGTATGGGAAGAAGTGCAGATCACCTGTTTGTTGGGAAGAGATAGGAGAGAAGGCTCTTGTAGGGCCAGAGTTAGTAGAGGTTACCAGTAGAATGGTGCCCATGATCAGAGAGAGAATCAGAACAGCGCAGAGCAGACAGAAAAGTTATACAGACGTGCGCAGAAAACAGTTAGAGTTCCAGGAAGGTAATTGGGTATTGCTCAAAGTGTCTCCAATGAAAGGAGTGGTTCGTTTTGGGAAGAAGGGTAAATTAGCTCCACGGTACATTGGACCCTTTGAGATTTTACAGAGGATCGGAAATGTGTCGTATAAGCTGGATTTACCTGCTTCTATGGAGAGAATTCACCCGGTATTTCATGTTTCTATGCTACGGCAGTTTGTGTCAGATCCGAATCAGGTTCTGAGTGAGCCTGAGGTGGAGATTCATACAGATCTCACCTATATAGAGCAGCCAATGCGGATTCTGGACACACAAATCAGACAGCTAAGGAACAAAGAGATCCCAATGGTGAAAGTTCTGTGGAACCACCATAATCTAGAAGAGTGCACCTGGGAGACGCGGGAGTCTATGCTCCAGCAGTATCCATATTTGTTTTGAGGTTAGTTTTCCTCCTTTTTTATGTGTTACTTGTTTGTTTTAGGACATTCGAGGACGAATGTTCTTAAGGGGGGGGGAGAATGTAATACCCGGCGAGAGTCCGGCGTCGGAATTCTACTTGCCGATGGAGTTTCGGATGTCGGGAGGCTCTAGACGGGTGAGAGTGATGTTTTTCTACCATGTTTTGGTATGTTTTATAGTGTTAAAGTATAAGGAAATGAGGTTTTTGAATGAAATGAACCAAGGCAGAAAAGCCAGGTTCGGCCGCCGAAGTTGAGGTTCGGCCGCCGAACATGCATGGCTTTCGATTTCACGTGTGGCTGCCGAAGGTGGTCTGGCCAGCCACCTATAAATGGCCCTCAGTCGGTTGAAGCGGTAAGAGCACCGTTTCTTTTGTCTTCTGAGGTGAGACCCTGTCCTTAGTGAGTATTCTTTCATGTTTTCATCCAATCTTGCAAAGATTTGATTAGTTTTGATGGTATTTTGAAGGTTTTAAGCTAAAAACTCAAAGTTGTGAAGTTTGGAGAGTTTGAAGGAGAGTTGCTTCAAAACTCTACGTTAGGATCGTTCATTTTCTTGGTTTCAAGAGGTAAGTGAAGATCCTGAGCTTGTTTTTATGTTTTCTGAAGGTTTTATGTGGATTTGGGGGAGAGTTGCATGAATAGGGTTCTTTGTGAGGTTTTGATGATTTTGTGCATAGAGCTTGTTTCTGTGTTGTTTGTGTTGTGTGTTTGGGGTGTTAAGGTAGTTTTTGACCCGTTTGAGCATATACATGAGTGTATGCAAGTTGAGGATTGAGGTGGTTGAGTTTGAGAGGGTTTTGGTGCTTTTGGCGAGAGGTAGAGTAAGTTTCTGCCTTGCGGATGAACTCAGGTTCGGCCACCGAAGGTACATTCGGCCGCTGAACCTATGAGGAGGTGGCTTCGGCTGCCCAAGCTTGCCCCCGAGCTTTTGGACTTTCGGCTCTGGAGGGAAGTTCGGCCGCCAAAGGTGCCACCGAAGGTTAGAGACTTTCGTCTTTGGAGTGCCTTTTAGCCTCCGAAACTTGCCCCCGAAAGGGTTCGGCTGCCGAAAGTAGAGTTTCGGCCGCCGAAGGTGCTTGAGTTTCGTCTCTGGAGAGCACTTTCGGCCGCCGAACCTGCCTCCGAAAGTGTCCTGTCCAGCTTTCCTTTGCATGCTTTGCATGGATGTTAGAGTGAGTTCTTGGGGAGTTTAATAGAGTTGGTCATAAGTTAGTTTGGTCCCTCATTTGAGTTTATTTATGCTTACACAGACCAGAGGAACCAGAGAGAGCAGCAGTGAGTACTGCTCCAGAGTTTTCAGAGCCTGCAGAGTCAGTCCAGTTAGCCAGAGGTAAGTGGAACTAAACTTAATGCTTTTAATTGAGACATAAACTGCTTTCAGCATAGTTCATGCATCATGAGTATACAGCAGGTTGTTTGCATTAGAATTCATGAATATGTTGCATTGCATAGTTCATTGTTGTTGTGGGTGAATGCTGAATGATCCAATAGTCTCTGAGAGAAGTCCAGGAGCCTTTGACTACGCCCTGGCAGGTACAGAGAAGTCCAGGAGCCTTTGACTACGCCCTGGCAGGTATATAGTAAAGTCCAGGAGCCTTTGACTACGCCCTGGCAATGGTAAGTACAGAGGTGTTATATACACATATACATATATGACAGGAAGACCAGGTGCTCGATTCTACGCCCTGGCACGGCAGAGTTACGGGGACTATGTGGTGGCAGGTTGACCCTTGATGTGGATTGTCTGTGATATGGTGCATTCCATGAGATCATATTTTATTGAGATGTTTTACTGTTCTACTCACTGGGCTATAGAGCTCATCCCACTCCCTTAACCCCAGTTTTGCAGGTTTAGTATACAAGATACAGAGGAGATCCACAGAGTACAAAAAGAGTAAAGAGATTTGTAATAGCTTAGAGTGGACATGTAATATTAAAGGGATGTAATAGTTGTGTATAAAGTTAGAAATGTGCTTGACTTAGTGATGTTTGTTATGTACATGATCGGTATATGTATATATGTTTTACTATATGTGAAAAACCAGGCTTAACAGGTATGAGTTAACCCATCTAGAGCAAGCTCTAGTCAGGGGTACAGAGTACAGAGTACAGAGTACAGAGTACAGAGATAGTGCATGCACAGGTTAAGCCTTGGTTCAGAAAAGAGTTTTTATTTTCACAGAAAATGTATGATCATGTTTGAGATTTACAGGTACACAGAGAGTATAGCAGGCTTGCTACGGGTTCTGGCGGCCTTAAGCCGACCTGAATCCTAGCGCCGGTGACGGTCCATTTTGGGGTCGTTACACATTCACCTTGAAGATTTTTCCAGTTTCTATGCTTCGGATGTCTACAGCTCCATGTGGGTATGCATGTTCTACAATGAATGGTCCAATCCACCTAGATCGTAGCTTTCCTGGGAATAGTTTCAGACGAGAGTCAAAGAGTAAGACTTTATCACCAACCTCAAATTGTTTTCTTGAAAGATGATTGTCATGGGAGGCTTTGGTCTTTGTTTTGTAGTTCCAAGAGTTCTCATATGCATCTCGTCTTATTTCCTCAAGCTCTTGCAGTTGTAACTTGCGATGGTGTCCGGCTTCTTTGAAGTCCATGTTGCAATTCTTTACAGCCCAATATGCCTTGTGCTCAAGCTCAACTGGGAGGTGACAAGCTTTCCCATAGACAAGTCTATAAGGAGACATACCTATGGGGGTCTTGTAGGCTGTTCTGTAGGCCCATAAGGCATCCTCTAATCTTAAGCTCCAATCCTTTCGGTTGGGAGAAACTGTCTTTTCAAGGATGGCTTTGATTTCTCTGTTGGACACTTCAGCTTGTCCATTCGTCTGAGGGTGGTAGGCTGTGGATGTTCTGTGGATGACATTGTGTTTTCTGAGAAGGCTTTCCACTACCCTATTGCAAAAATGGGTCCCTCTATCACTGATGATTGCTTTTGGTACTCCATGTCTAGCAAAGATGTTGGTCTTCACAAAGTCTACCACTGCCTTGTCATCATCAGTCTTAGTTGCTCTAGCCTCCACCCACTTGGATACATAATCCACTGCAAGGATGATATAAGTGTATCCAAAGGATGGTGGGAATGGTCCCATGAAGTCTATGCCCCAAACATCAAACACCTCACAGACCATGATGGGGTTTTGTGGCATTTGATTTCTTTTGCTCAGATTTCCGGTCTGTTGACACCTGGCACATGTCCTGCAAAATAGAAAAGCATCTCGAAACATGGTGGGCCAGAATAGGCCACTTTCAAGTATCTTGTGAGCAGTTTTCCTTGGACCAAAGTGTCCTCCACAACTATATGAATGACAAAAAGTAAGTACAGAGGCTATTTCTTGATCAGGAATGCATCTCCTTATCATTTGGTCAGCACAATGTTTCCACAAATATGGCTCATCCCAAACATAGTATTTGTCATCCTTTTTTATTTTATCTTTAGTGTGCTTGGGCATGTCAGAAGGTAAGTTACCTGTGGCCAAGTAGTTTACCATATCGGCGTACCATGGCTCATCAGACTGAGCAAGGAAGATTTGTTCAAGGAGGTCTTCCTTGGTTTCTTAAGGTTCAGGAAGGTATTGTTCTGAGCTTGTCTGTAAAGAAGGTGGGGTAAAAGAGCTTGCTTGTGATGGAGCCTGCTGGTGGAGGTTCGGCGGCCGAAAAGTGTCTGAGTTCGGCGGCCGAACTTCTTCAGTTTGCAGAATGAGCTTTGGCGATGGGTTCGGCTTCCACAGGTCAGTCAAGTTCGGCGGCTGAAAGGTGTTTGGCGGCCGAAGTTCGTCTTCCTTTTGCGCAGTGACTTTCGGGAGCGGTGCAGCAGGATTCGGATTTCGAAGGTCAGTAGGGTTCGGCGGCCGAAAGGTGTCTATGTTCGGCAGCCGAATGTCTTCTGTCTACGTAACCTCAATCTGCTGAATGCTGCAGATGGTTTCTTTAAGTTTATGGCTTTCAATCCTGCAAAGATCATCATTTAAAACACAATCTTGATTCTCATTAAACACATCTTGGCTCAAACAGTCAATAATATCAATACCATAAACAGGGGTCATGTCATGTGGGTATTTCATAGCATCATAAACATTGTACTTGATTACTTCCCCTTCAAACTCCATGGTAAGAGTACCATCATGCACATCAATTTTAGTTCTAGCAGTACTCAAGAAGGGACGTCCAAGAAGAATGTCAGAACTAGTATTGCAACTATCTTCCTTAGTATCAATCACATAAAAATCAGCAGGAAAGACAAGTTCATCTACTTGGACTAACACATCTTCTAGAACACCTATGGGGTATACCACAGATCTATCAGCCAATTGTATCACAACTCTTATTGCTTTTAGTGCACATGCATTGAGAGATTTATAGATGGAGAGAGGCATGACATTGATAGATGCACCAAGATCACACATGGCTTTCTTGATACCAACATTCCCAATTTTGCAAGAGATAGCAAACATACCTTTGTCCTTGCATTTAGTAGGGAGTTCTCTTTTAATAACAGCAGTAACTACATCACCTATACTTACTTTCTCTCTTTCAGCTAGCTTTCTTCTGTTGGTGCACAACTCTTTCAGAAATTTTGCGTACCTTGGAATCTACTTGACAGCATCTAGCAGTGGTATGTTGATCTCCACTTTTCTGAAGGTCTAAAGGATCTCCTTTTCTTCTTTTTCTTTTTGAGTTTTTTCAAATCTTTTTGGAAAAGGAGGTGGGATGTGAAAACTTACCTTCGGGTCAGCTCTTTGCGCAGGAGGTGGTGTAGAATGCGATGAAGAGGCTTCAGATTGCCTTAGATGTTGTGCAGAGGGTGTCTCAGATGATGCATGTTTTGGTTCAACTTGCTTTTCCTCCTCACATCTTGCATCTTGAAGCTCTTTCCCACTTCTCAAAGTAATGGCACTTACATTTTGTTTGGGATTTGCCTCTGTCTGGGATGGCAACTTTCCTTGAGCTTCCAATCTGTTTATGGAGGTGGCCATTTGTCCCATATGTTGTTGTATCACTTGCAAGGTCTTCACTACCTCATTCATAGTGTTATTGTCCATTGGAGGTGCTGGTTGGACTTGGCTTCTTTGGTAACCTTGGTGATTCTGATCAGTGTTGCCCTTTCCATAGCTGAAATTGGGATGGTCTCTCCAACCTGGATTATAGGTGTTGGAGTATGGATCATATCTAGGCTGGTTGTTGTACCTCCCAATGGCGTTGGCTGGATGATGGTCTTCTTGGAGTGTGGGACATTGATCAGTTGGGTGTCCCACACATAAACAAATCCCACATGGCCTAAGTGGCTGGGGTGCTTGAATCTGTTGTACCACATCCACCAAAACATTTTTTATAACAGATGTTAGTTCAGACATAGTAGGAAAATTTACCTCATTGGCCCTTTGTAGTTGCCTCTCTTCTCCATATTGCCTAGATGAGGCTGCAAGAGTGGAGATTAATTTTCTCATTTGTCTAGGTGTTTTGTCTTCAATGGAGCCTCCACAGGTTACATAAATGAATTTTCTCTCTGAGGGAGATAATCCTCCATAGAAGAATTGTATAAGGGCCTTGTCTGACATGTCATGTTGAGGGCATTCTGTGCAAAGTCTTTCAAACCTTTCCTAATAATCATATAGGTCCTCAGATGGTTTTTGCTTTATGCTTGTAATTTCTCTTATTATGCCAATTGATTTATGAGTTGGGAAGTATTTGTTCAAAAAGGTTCTGACCATATCAACCCAAGAAGTAATAGATCCAGGTGGCAAGTAAAATAACCAATCTTTAGCAAAGTCATCCAATGAAAAGGGGAAGGCTCTCAACTTAATTTGGTCTTCAGAGATACCTTGAGGTTTCATAGATGAACAGATTATATTGAATGCTTTTAAGTGCTTGTGTGGATTTTCATTTTCTCTACCTCTAAACTTAGGGAGAATGTTTATCAAACCTGTCTTCAGTTCAAAGGGAACTGTCAGAGGTGGGTAGGTGATGCAAAGTGGGGCATAATCACCTACAGGAGTTGCCAATTCTCCCATGGTCCTTTCTCTTTGTTCTTGGGGCCTAATTGCTGGATTTTCTTGAACCATTTGGCCTTGGACAGCATGTCCATCATGGGCAGCAACTGGTGCTTGAAGTTCTGCCATTGGTGCAGAATTCGGTTGCTGGAGTGAAGAACTTTCGACGGCCGAAGATGGGTTGGGTTCGGCGGCCGAATGTTGGGCAGATTGCTTTACGGCTTGCTTTCCAACTCTTCTGAGAGTGCGTTCAATTTCTGGATCAAAGGGTAGTGTGTCCCTGCGTTCAGATCTGGCCATGAAAGAAAATAAACAAGTGATATCAATTCCCCGGCAACGGCGCCAATTTTTGACAGTGCGGTTGTTGAGGACGGTAAAAAATAACCTTCTTGGTTATCTATAATTTACAACTGTAGATAGTGGTGAAGGATCATATCCACAGAGAATTGATTACCTATTTATTTATCTCAATCAAGACTAATAGAACTAATTGAAAGCACAAGTGAAAGCAAGTAATCAAAGAGAAATAGAAACAAGTGCAAGGAAAGTAAAAAGGGGGGTTTTGAGATTGATTTGTCTAACAACTATTGAAAGCAATTAAAACAGCAAGTAATCAAAATAAAACAAGAAATCAATATGAGAAAAGTCTAGTTGAAGATATGGATCCACTTTGGTTGTTTGGGTTGATCATTGAAACATGGTTATCTTGATTGATTCAATAGGTTGGTTATGGGGGTGGAAGACGCTTCTCACCACCATGTCTTTCCTTATGAAAAAATTGATTAGGGAACGTCCTCTAACCAATTACTAATCAACAAATTGCCAAGGAACGTCCTTGGGCCATAGGCATCAAAACAATTGCCAATTGCATGAAGAACAAGAAAGAGCCAAACCCTAGCTACTCAAATGCATGAGATGTTGTTAGATCATACAATTTCTTAGTTTTTACACCAAGTGTTCTATGGACAGAATATTTCCAGCAATTACGGACTAACAAATATCCAATCCAACAATCAATTAACTTTGCGATCAAGAATCAAGTGGCCAATTTGATCAAAACAACAAAGCAATCTTGAAATCAAAGCACAATTGCATGAATATTGAATAAAATCAAAGACAAAAGTTTCTGTTCAGATCTCACAACCCTTTAAACAACCTTAGTTTCAACCAAACTTCAACTAGAAAGAAGGGTTTCAGCCACTTATGGCTGAACCAAAACAGAAAATAAATGAAAAGAAGAAGAAAAGATGAAGAACTAGGTGAAGAGAGAGCCTTGGAGAGGCTGCCGAGTTTCCTTGAGAAGAGGTGGATCAAAATCTGTCTTCTTGTCTTCTTGAAGCCTTTAAATATGTTTTGAGAGGCTGCCTAGGGTTTCATGGAAGTCCAGGAGACTTTTAGAGGCTGTCCAAAGTGTCCTTGGTATTGCATGTGCCTTGTTTGTGCATGAGTGAAGGCAAAAACGAGTCACATGTGATAGAAGGCAAGTGGGGGCACTTTGGTCTTTTCATAGCTGTCCAAGATCCTCAAGATGCTGTATATTAAGTCCAAGAGATTGCCCATGCACTAATGAGGAAGGTGGAGCCTCCTTTTGAATTTTGAATGTGCATGATACTAAGTGGGAAACATGTGATCTTTGGATTTGGCTTCCTTAATAAGCTTGATCTTGAAATCCAATATTTGAATGTGAATCTTGAAGATTTGGATTGCAAAATACTTCCCTTGTTTGGCTCCTCAAATATGGTAACTTGGGATATGGCTTCTTGAATAAGGAAAGTGTGCATTGGAGTGCATTTTCGGCTGCCTAAAGTGAGTTTTGGAGGCTGGACTTTCGGCTCTGGACACAAGGTTCGGCGGCCGAAGGTGCCGCCGAAGGTGGTCGACTTTCATTTCTGGAGTCCTCCGAAATCAGTCACCTTCGGCGGCAACCTTCGGCGGCCGAAAGAGGACTCCAGAAATGAAAGTCGACCACCTTCGGCCGCACCTTCGGCCGCCGAACCTTGTGTCCAGAGCCGAAAGTCCAGCCTCCGAAACTCACTTTAGGCAGCCGAAAATGCACTCCAATGCACACTTTCCTTATTCAAGAAGCCATATCCCAAGTTGCCATATTTGAGGAGCCAAACAAGGGAAGTATTTTGAGATCCAAATCTTCAAGATTCACATTCAAATATTGGATTTCAAGATCAAGCTTATTAATGAAGCCAAATCCAAAGATCACATGTTTCCCACTTAGTATCATGCACATTCAAAATTCAAAAGGAGGCTCCACCTTCCTCATTAGTGCATGGACAATCTCTTGGACTTAATGTACATCATCTTGAGGATCTTGGACAGCTATGAAAAGACCAAAGTGCCCCCACTTGCCTTCTATCACATGTGACTCGTTTTTGCCTTCACTCATGCACAAACAAGGCACATGCAACACCAAGGACACTTTGGACAGCCTCTAAAAGTCTTCTGAAATTCTATGAAACCCTAGGCAGCCTCTCAAGACATATTTAAAGGCTTCAAGAAGACAAGAAGACAGATTTTGATCCACCTCTTCTCAAGGAAATTCGGCAGCCTCTCCAAGGCTCTCTCTTCACCTAGTTCTTCATCTTTTCTTCTTCTTTTCTTTTATTTTCTATTTTGGTTCAGCCATGAGTGGCTGAAACCCTTCTTTCTAGTTGAAGTTTGGTTGAAACTAAGGTTGTTTAAAGGGTTGTGAGATCTGAACAGAAACTTTTGTCTTTGATTTTATTCAATATTCTTGCAATTGTGGTTTGATTCCAAGATTGCTTTGTTGTTTTGATCAAATTGGCCACTTGATTCTTTATCGCAAAGTTAATTGATTGTTGGATTGGATATTTGTTAGTCCGTAATTGCTGGAAATATTCTGTCCATAGAACACTTGGTGTAAAAACCAAGAAATTGTATGATCTAGCAACACCTCATGCGTTTGAGTAGCTAGGGTTTGGCTCTTTCTTGTTCTTCATGCAATTGGCAATTGTTTTGATGCCTATGGCCCAAGGACGTTCCTTGGCAATTTGTTGATTAGTAATTGGTTAGAGGACGTTCCCTAATCAATTTGTTCATAAGGAAAGACATGGTGGTGAGAAGCGTCTTCCACCCCCATAACCAACCTATTGAATCAATCAAGATAAACATGTTTCAATGATCAACCCAAACAACCAAAGTGGATCCATATCTTCAACTAGACTTTTCTCATATTGATTTCTTGTTTTATTTTGATTACTTGCTGTTTTAATTGCTTTCAATAGTTCTTAGACAAATCAATCTCAAAACCCCCCTTTTTGCTTTCGTTGCACTTGTTTCTATTTCTCTTTGATTACTTACTTTCACTTGTGCTTTCAATTAGTTCTATTGGTCTTGATTGAGATAAATAAATAGGTAATCAATTCTCTGTGGATATGATCCTTCACCACTATCTACAGTTGTAAATTGTAGGTAACCAAGAAGGTTATTTTTTACTACGTTCTGGCACTATTGGATATGTAGAGGGCTATTGGTGACAAGTTCATCCTTAATGTGATTTGTTTGTGATGTGACGCATTTCATGAAAGCATGAATTTTAATATAATATTTTACTATTCTGCTCATTGGGCTCTAGTAGCTCACCCCATTCCCTTAACCCCCAGGTTTGCAGGTACGGGATAGGCCAGGAAGTCAGCAAGGGTAAAGAAGTCATGTTTTATGTAATAGTTAGATTTGGACATGTATTGTAAAATGTTATAATGTAATGTAATGTAAAGAATTGAATTGAGGATAGAATTGTGCTTGGCCCTAGTGTATGTTAATCCCCTTTTGGTACTTGATCTTTTTAATGAAATGTTTTAATGATGTTTATGTAAACCAAGCTTAATGTATGATATGTTACCCCATTGGAACATTTGATGAGGGCTCCAGTGTGGGTTTTATATTTATAAGTTGTGCATGCACAGATTAAGCTTGGTGAAAGAAAAAGTTTAAAGTTTTTATGTACGTGATTGATCATGTATGGGATTTAACAGGTATACAGGATGTATGTTAGGCTTGCTACGGGTCCCGGCGGCCTTAAGCCGATCTGGATCCTAGAGCCGGTAGCGGTCCGGTTTCCAGGTCGTTACAGATTGGTATCAGAGCCCTAGGTTTCATATGGTCGGACCTAGAGAGTGTCGGGCTCATAGATGTATAGAAGGACAAGCACAATAGGAAAATCATGTCCACTAGGATAGGATGTGGAGTCCTGTCTTGAATACTGATGTGAAATGCCATGATGATATGCATTCGCATTAATGATATGTTATGTATCTGATGCGGGTTCATGTGTTTCCACATGAACCATTTGATGCTAATGTTTATGTGATGTGTGCTGTTTTTCAGAAAATAGGATGCGAGGAACTCGTCGATCTGCACGATTGACTGGAGTACTACCTCAGGATGAGGGCATGGATGCCCGCCCTCCTGCATTGCCTAGGGCAATGTCCTGCAGGTCCAGTAGGGAGAGAGTGTCATGGGACCCTAGAAGGTCTTTTGATATGAGCAGAAGAGGAACAATTCAGGGAGGAGTGTCAGAAGATGTGGGGGATGATATGGATGTGGATCAGAGGAGGGATGGCAGTCTTGGTGTGAGCATGTCTGAAGAGGGCATGGGAGAGTCTCAGGGAGGCACTCAGGCCTCGAGGTTTGTTCAATCACCCCAGTACCCACCCTTTTCACAGAATCCCGAGTATTCGATGGGAGGTACATCAGATTACCCCAGCTTTAACCCTTATCCTTCTTACATGCCATACCCACCTTTCTACCCACCATACCCACAGTACCCTATGTACCCACCTCCATCTTTCTATCCAGGTACAGCAAACCCTAACTCAGGGGATGTTGCACCTTCTCCACCACCAGTTGAACCTGTAGTCCCAGAAGTCCAAGCACCTAAACCTAGCTCATCTGAAGGGAGCAAGGTCAAGATGACTGACTACTTGAAGTTGGATGCTCCTAAGTATGAATCAGGTGATGATCCATTTGAGTACCTCAGGACGGTCAAGATGATAACAGATGAGTTAGGAGCATATGACAATAGAGCCATTCAGATGGCTGGGTTCACACTGAAGTGCAAGAAGGCCCGAGAGTGGTTTAAAAACTATGTGAACCCGAGGTTGGATAGTCTATTATGGGAGGAATTTGCTAATGAGTTTGCAGGGTGGGCTTTCCCTGATAGTTCAAGGGAGTTGAAGATGATTGAGTTCGAATAGCTAAGGCAGACGGAGGAGATGAGTGTAGATGAATACACTGATAAGTTCTTAGAGCTGTTGCCGTTTGCAGGGCAAACTCTTGACACAGACTAGAAGAAGGCTAGGAGGTATATCATGAGGCTTCATTCCAGGTATTCCTCCTTGATCCAATCAGCAGAGAGGGAGAGTTTCCATGCTATAGTGGATATGGCCCGGAGAATGGAGGCTAGTGCAATCATTGAAGGGAAAGTTAAACAGTCTGTGGCACAGTCTTCGGGTTCCAAGACCCCAGGTGGGGGAAGGTTAGATCCCTCTTCTTTGAGTACAGCATCTTCAGGCAGTAAAAGGTGGGCTAATACCACCAAGAAGCCAAAGAAGAACAAGTTCTGGAGCAAGACAAAGTCAGGTCTGGGATTAGGAGGTGGCTCGAGTTCAGGTGCAGACAGTGCAGTTTGTGTGAAGTGTGGTAAGCCGCACAAGGGAGTATGTCGGTATGGGACAATAGCCTGCTTCAGATGTGGGCAGGAGGGACACATGGCACGGGAGTGTCCTAGAGCAACTTTTATGGCACAGTCCCAGCAGACTGCTTCTAGTAGTGTGGCTCAGCCAGAGCTCCAGCTGCGACACAGGCCAGTGGCAGAGGTAGAGGGAGAGGGGCAGCCTCTTCTTCAGCGGGTTTCAGGGGTGAAGGTCCATCAGCTCCAGCACGGATCTTCACGATGACACAACAGGAGGCAAATGCATCAAACACCGTGATGTCAGGTAATCTCATAATTGGTTGTTCAGATGTTTATGCCTTAATGGACCCTGGTGCATCTCATTCTTTTGTTGCTCCGAGAGCCGTTGAGAGGTTGGGTTTGATGGTCTCTGGGTTAGATTGTCCCCTTTGGGTCAGTGGACCCAAATGTGATCCATCAGTGGCAGAGTCAGTCTGCCGGTTTAGTCCAGTCTTTGTTGAGGGAAGATGCCTTCCAGCCGACCTTGTGGTTCTAGATTTGATGGATTTTGATGTCATTCTAGGCATGGATTGGCTATCTACCCATGGTGCTACCTTGGACTGCAGCGACAAGGTAGTCAGGTTCAGAGGTCAGGATGGGTCAGAGGTTGTCTTTAGAGGAGACATGAGGGGTACACCTAGAGGTTTGATATTAGCCCTTCAGGCTCGTAGGTTGCTCAGGAGGGGTTGTCAGGGTTTTCTAGCTCATGTGAGAGAGCTGGATAGTCATGTTAGACAGCCCGCCTCAGTGCCTGTGGTCAGGGAGTTTTTAGATATTTTTCCAGACGAGTTGCCAGGTTTACCACGTGCTAGGGAGATAGAGTTTGAAAAAGAATTGATACTGGGAACCAGACCGATCTCTATCCCTCCCTACAGGATGGCACTAGCTGAGTTGAAGGAGCTAAAAGAACAGTTGCAAGAGCTGGTTGTAACGACCCCAAAAAGGACCGTCACCGGCGCTAGGATTCAGGTCGGCTTAAGGCCGCCAGAACCCGTAGCAAGCCTGCTATACTCTCTGTGTACCTGTAAACCTCATACAAGATCATACATTTTCTGTGAAAATAAAACTCTTTTCTGAACCAAGGCTTAACCTGTGCATGCACTATCTCTGTACTCTGTACTCATGTACTCTGTACTCTGTATCCCTGACTAGAGCTTGCTCTAGATGGGTAACTCATACCTGTTAAGCCTGGTTTTCACATACAGGAAAACATATATACATATACAGATCATGTACAAAACATACATCACTAGGTCAAGCAACAACTATTACATCTCTTTAATATTACATGTCCACTCTAAGCTATTACAGATCTCTTTACTTTTCCTGTACTCTGCTGGACTGTCCCTGTACACTGTACACTGAACCTGCAAAACTGGGGTTAAGGGAGTGGGATGAGCTCTATAGCCCAGTGAGTAGAACAGTAAAACATCTCAGTAAAATATGATCTGATGGAATGCACCATATCACAGACAAGCCACATCAAGAGTAAACCTGTCACCACATAGTCCCAGTAACTCTGTGCCAGGGCGTAGAATCGAGCACCTGGTCTTCCTGTCATATATGTATATGTGTATATAACACCTGTGTACTTACCATTGCCAGGGCGTAGTCAAAGGCTCCTGGACTTTGCTATACCTGCCAGGGCGTAGTCAAAGGCTCCTGGACTTCTCTATACCTGCCAGGGCGTAGTCAAAGGCTCCTGGACTTCCTGTCAGAGACTATTGGATCATTCAGCATTCACTCACATCACCAAATAACGATGCAATGCAACAGATTCGTGAATACTAATGCAAGCAACCTATGGCATAAACATGATGCATGAGATATGCTAAAAGCAGTTTGTGGTTCAATTAAAAGTCATAAGTTTAGTTCCACTCACCTCTGGCTCTGGACTGACTCACTCTGCAGGTTCTGAACCTCTGGAGCAGTACTCACTGCTGCTCTCTCTGGTTCCTCTGGTCTGTACCTATACAGATGGATGCAAATGAGGGACCAAACTAACGTATCAATACCTCTATGAAACTTCCCAAGAATCCCCTTACACTCACTCAACTATCCATGCAAAGCATGCAAAAGAAAGCTGGACAGGACACTTTCGGCGGCAGGTTCGGCGGCCGAATGTCCTCTCCAGAGACGAAACTCAAGTACCTTCGGCGGCACCTTTGGCGGCCGAATCCCCCAAACAGAGCCGAACATGCAAAAACACTCGGGGGCAAGCTGTGGCAACTAAGCCACCATGCAGGAGGTTCGGCGGCCGAATAAACCTTCGGCTGCCGAACCTGAGTTCATCCAGAACTCAGCTTCAACGACAAACCATCTCCTCCTTCCCTTCAATCTCTCCAAACATGCTTACCTCCTCTACTCAACTCACATATACTCAAGTATATGGTCACAGGGGTCCAAAACTAGCTAATAACCCCAAACAACAAAACAAACATACCACATAATCATGAATACATGCATAAAACATCAAAACTACCATGAATAACCTAAGCATGCTTCTCCTTCCTTTAACCCTTCAGAAAACATATAAACAGGGTCTAAAACTGCCCTTACCTCTGGAAACAGGAAGAGACACACACTGAACAAAGGAAAAATAGATCAACCTCTCTTCAAACTCTCAAAATCTCAAAAGCGTAACTTTTGTTTCTCTCAACTCTCAATACCTTTGCAAGCACCTCAAACTGCTGTGAGAACAACCAAAAACATGTACAGATGAGTCATAAGAGACGTGGTCATTCCATGGCAAGAATCTGAGGCCAACACTTGTCAAAACAAACATGACTCAGCTCACTAGCCAACTCAGCTTCGGCTGCCCAATCGCATGCGAAACCATGCAACATTCGGGGGCCGAACTTACCTTTGGAAGCCGAATCTTGAGCACTTTCGGCGGCCGAACTTACCTTCGGCGGCCGAACTTGGCTCAACTGCCTTAGGTCAATTTCAACTCAAAACGATAAAACTGTAAACCATAAAACACCTCATAACACTTAGAAACAAAAATCCTACCCTTTATCGAATCCCAGCACCCCGGATTCCACCAGACAACAGGAATTCCGGTGCCGGACTCAAGCCGGGTATTACATTCTCCCCTCCTTAAGAACATTCGTCCTCGGATGTTCCTAAAACACACAATGAACACATGAAACGGGGAAAACTTACCTCAAAACAAATATGGATACTGCTGGAGCATAGACTCCCGCGTTTCCCAGGTGCACTCTTCTAGATTATGGTGGTTCCATAAAACTTTCACCATCGGAATCTCCTTGTTCCTTAGCTGTCTGATCTGTGTGTCCATAATCCGCACTGGCTGTTCTACATAGGTGAGATCTGTGTGAATCTCCACCTCAGGCTCACTCAGAACCTGATTCGGATCTGACACAAACTGCCGTAGCATAGAAACATGAAAGACCGGGTGAATCCTCTCCATAGAAGCAGGTAAATCCAGCTTATACGACACATTTCTGATCCTCTGCAACACCTCAAAGGGTCCAATGTACCGTGGAGCTAATTTACCTTTCTTCCCAAAACGAACCACTCCTTTCATTGGAGACACTTTCAGCAATACCCAATTACCCTCCTGGAACTCTAACTGCTTTCTGCGCACGTCTGCATAACTTTTCTGTCTACTCTGAGCTGTTCTGATTCTCTCTCTGATCATGGGCACCATTCTACTGGTAATGTCTACTAACTCTGGCCCTGCAAGAGCCTTCTCTCCTACCTCTTCCCAACAAACAGGGGATCTGCATTTCCTCTCATACAGAGCTTCATAAGGAGCCATCCCAATGCTAGCATGATGACTGTTATTGTAGGCAAACTCCACCAAAGGTAGATGCTGCCTCCAAGAACCGCCAAAGTCTAACACACATAGTCGAAGCATATCCTCTATGGTTTGGATGGTCCTTTCTGACTGTCCATCAGTCTGTGGGTGGAAAGCAGTACTAAAATCTAATCTCGTGCCCATCGCACTTTGCAGACTCCGCAAAAGCGGGAGGTAAACTGAGGTCCTCTGTCTGAAACTATAGACATTGGAACTCCATGTAATCTCACTATCTCATCCAGATAGACCTGTGCCAACTTATCCACAGAATAGTTACTCCGTACTGGAAGAAAATGAGCAGATTTCGTGAGTCTGTCCACAATCACCCATATCGAGTCTATCCTGTTGGACGCTACTGGTAAACCCACTACAAAATCCATGGCTATGTTCTCCCATTTCCACTCTGGAATCGGTAATGGGTTAAGCATTCCTGCTGGTTTCTGATGCTCTAATTTCACCCTCTGACAAACCTCACAGGCTGTCACAAACTGCGCCACTTCTTTCTTCATGGCTGGCCACCAATAGACCCTTTTCAGATCCTGATACATCTTGGTAGCTCCTGGGTGAACACTATACCTCGCATTATGAGCTTCCCTCATAATGTCTTCCTTCACACTGTCCCTATCTGGTACACAAAGTCGACTCCCATAGCGAAGGATCCCTTTGCTGTCAAATCTGAACTCTACACTATTACCTGACTGAACAGTCCTGGCAATTTTCATCAACTCAGGGTCCTCATGCTGTCTCTGAGCTATCTGCTCCAGAAACACAGGTGTCACTTTCATCTGTGCTATCAACGCACCTGTACCAGACAACTCGAGCTGTAATCCCTCATCAAAGAGCTTATAAAGCTCCATCATAACTGGTCTCCGCTCTGCTGCTATATGGGATAAACTGCCTAGTGACTTCCGGCTTAGGGCGTCTGCGACAACATTCGCCTTACCCGGATGATACTGGATTTTACAATCATAATCACTGAGCAATTTGACCCACCTTCTCTGCCGCAAATTCAGCTCTCTCTGACTTAAGATGTACTGTAAACTCTTGTGATCGGTGTAGATCTCGCATTTAACCCCGTAGAGGTAATGTCGCCACATCTTAAGTGCAAAGATAACTGCTGCCATCTCTAGGTCATGGGTAGGGTAATTCACCTCATGCTTCTTCAACTGTCTAGAAGCATAAGCTATGACTCTATCACTCTGCATCAATACACAACCCAATCCCACTCGAGATGCATCACAGAATACTGTGAACTCTTCATTACTGACAGGCAGAGCTAACACTGGTGCTGTTGTCAATCTCCTCTTGAGCTCCTCAAAGCTCTCTTCACACTGGTCTGACCAGATAAACTTCTGGTTCTTCTGAGTCAATTTGGTCATAGGAGCTGCTATTTTTGAGAAGTTCTGAACGAACCTCCTGTAGTAACCTGCCAGTCCCAGAAAGCTTTTAATCTCAGTCACTGTCGTGGGTCTGGGCCAGTTAGCTACAGCCTCTATCTTCTTGGGGTCTACCTCAATACCCTCTGCTGATACCACATGTCCCAAGAAGGCAATGCTCCTTAACCAAAACTCACACTTCGAGAACTTGGCATATAAACCATGCTCTCTCAGTGTCTGCAAAACAATCCTCAGATGCTGGGCATGCTCCTCTGCATCTCTGGAATACACTAAGATATCATCGATAAACACAATGACAAAGTGATCCAGAAACTCACTGAATACCCTGTTCATGAGATCCATAAATGCTGCAGGGGCATTAGTCAACCCGAACGGCATCACTAAGAACTCATAATGCCCATATCTGGTCCGAAAAGCTGTCTTAGGCACATCTGCCTCTCTGACTCTCAACTGATGATACCCAGATCTCAGATCTATTTTCGAGAAACAACTTGCTCCAGCTAGATGGTCAAATAGATCATCAATCCGAGGTAAGGGATACCTATTCTTGATAGTGACCTTGTTCAACTGTCTGTAGTCGATACACAGTCTGAGGGATCCATCCTTCTTTCTGACAAAAAGCACTGGAGCACCCCAAGGTGAGGTACTAGGGCGGATGAAACCCTTATCTACCAAGTCCTGTAACTGTTCTTTCAACTCTGTTAACTCAGCTGGCGCCATCCTGTAGGGAGGAATAGAGATAGGTCTGGTACCTGGCAGTAATTCAATTTCAAACCCTATCTCCCTATCAGGTGGTAGTCCTGGCAAATCGTCTGGGAACACATCGAGAAACTCTCGGACTACTGGTACTGTGGCTGGTTCCCTCACCTGACTGTCTAGCTCTCTCACATGAGCTAGAAACCCCTGACAACCCCTCCTAAGCAAACGACGAGCCTGAAGGGCTGAAATCATACCTCTGGGTGTACCTCTCCTGTCTCCTCTGAAGACACACTCTGACCCATCCTGGTCTCTGAGACTCACTAGCTTCTCTCTACAGTCCAACGTAGCACTATATGTAGATAACCAATCCATCCCTAGAATGACATCAAAATCTGTCAAATCTAGAACCACAAGGTCAGCTGGAAGGCATCTACCCTCTATAAACACTGGACTGAAACGACAGACTGACACTACCACTGATGGGTCACATCTAGGTCCACTGACCCAGAGAGGATACTCTAACTCAGAACTGATCAAACCCAATCTCTCTATGGCTCTCGAAGCAATAAAGGAATGAGAAGCACCGGGGTCCATCAAAGCATACACATCTGAACACCCAATGATGAGATTACCTGACACCACTGTGTTCGACGTGTTAGCCTCCTCCTGTGTCACTGTGAAAATCCGTGCTGGGGCTACCGGATTTCCACCTCGGGAACCTGCTGCTGAAGTAGAGGCTACCCCTCTCCCTTTACCTCTGCCACTAGTCTGAGGCATGACTGGAGCTGCTGGCCGTACAACTGGCTGTACCACACTGCCTGAACTCATCTGCTGGGATGGTGCAAAAGTCATCTGTGGACAATCCCGAGCAATATGCCCTTCCTGTCCACATCGAAAACAAGCTGTAGATCCCAACCGACAAACTCCTCCATGTGGTTTTCCGCATCGTCTGCAGATTGGAGCTGTGCCAGAGCTTGAGCCACTACCTATTCCCAGACCTGACTTGACTTTACTCCAGAACTTACTCTTTGTTCCTTTTGCTCTATCCCATCTTTTACTGCTTGGTGTGGGGGCTTTAGAACCCGACGCCTGTGCCTTTGACTGTTTCTGAATATTGGCACTAGCTTCCATTTTCCTGGCCGCGTCTACAATGGTATGGAAACTCTCCTTTTCTGCTGGAAGAATCAAGGAAGCATACATGGGATGCAGTCTCATAGTATATCTCCTTGCTTTCTTCTGATCAGTATCATAGGCTTGACCCACGTACTGAAGCAGATCCAGGAACTTATCTGTGAATTCATCAACACTCATCTCATCTGTCTGTCTCAATTGTTCAAATTCAATTACTTTCATCTCCCTCGAACTGTCAGGAAAAGCCCACCCTGCAAACTCATTGGCGAACTCTCCCCATGACATGCTGTCCATTCTAGGCTCCACATAATTCTTAAACCATTCTCTGGCTTTCTTGCATTTTATTGTGAAACCTGCCATCTCAATGGCTCTCCTATCATCTGCTCCCAATTCACTGGTGATCATCCTAACTGCTCTGAGGTAATCAAATGGATCATCTCCCGTGTTGTATTTAGGAGCATCCAATTTCAAGTACTCCGTCATTTGGACTTTACCTCCAGATGAGCTAGGTTCATGTCTGTCAACAACAGGGGCTACTGGTTCTGGTGGTAGTACTGGTTCATTTGGTTCATTTGGCTCTAGGTGTGCTGCACTTGGATGTATAGGGGAAGAGGGATACATAGGATATGGTGGATAGTAAGGATAAGGCATATAAGGCATATAAGGAGGATATGGCACAAAACTCGAGTACTCCAACATACCTCCCATCGGATACTCTGGATAGCCAAAACCTGAGGTCTGAGCACCTCCCTGTGACTCTCCCATACCTTCCTCAAAACTGCCTATACCCATGCTGTCATCTGCAGACTGATCAATCTCCATAGCTTCCCTCCTTTCCTCTGATCTTTCTCCCCTAGTTGTTCCTCTTCTGCTCTCGTCGACAGACCTTCTAGGGTCTATTGACGTACCTTCCCTGCTAGATCTCTGAGACCTTGCCCTAGGCAATGCAGGAGGATGAGCAGCTGGTCTCTCATTCTCTGGTGGGACTCCAGTCAATCGAGCTGATCGACGAGTTCCTCGCATCTTTACTCTGGAAACACAACATATAACATACCACTTTAGCACATAAACATCACATAGCAATCATACATAAGCAACACTCATGGCATATCATAGCAGATAGGACTCACGACCCTATCCTAGTGGACATGATTTCCTATTGTGCTTGACCACTTCTAACCTGTCTGAGCCCAACACTATCTCTATAGGTCCGATCATGTGAACCTAGGGCTCTGATACCAATCTGTAACGACCCCAAAAAGGACCGTCACAGGCGCTAGGATTCAGGTCGGCTTAAGGCCGCCAGAACCCGTAGCAAGCCTGCTATACTCTCTGTGTACCTGTAAACCTCATACAAGATCATACATTTTCTGTGAAAATAAAACTCTTTTCTGAACCAAGGCTTAACCTGTGCATGCACTATCTCTGTACTCTGTACTCATGTACTCTGTACTCTGTATCCCTGACTAGAGCTTGCTCTAGATGGGTAACTCATACCTGTTAAGCCTGGTTTTCACATACAGGAAAACATATATACATATACAGATCATGTACAAAACATACATCACTAGGTCAAGCAACAACTATTACATCTCTTTAATATTACATGTCCACTCTAAGCTATTACAGATCTCTTTACTTTTCCTGTACTCTGCTGGACTGTCCCTGTACACTGTACACTGAACCTGCAAAACTGGGGTTAAGGGAGTGGGATGAGCTCTATAGCCCAGTCAGTAGAACAGTAAAACATCTCAGTAAAATATGATCTCATGGAATGCACCATATCACAGACAAGCCACATCAAGAGTAAACCTGTCACCACATAGTCCCAGTAACTCTGTGCCAGGGCGTAGAATCGAGCACCTGGTCTTCCTGTCATATATGTATATGTGTATATAACACCTGTGTACTTACCATTGCCAGGGCGTAGTCAAAGGCTCCTGGACTTTGCTATACCTGCCAGGGCGTAGTCAAAGGCTCCTGGACTTCTCTATACCTGCCAGGGCGTAGTCAAAGGCTCCTGGACTTCCTGTCAGAGACTATTGGATCATTCAGCATTCACTCACATCACCAAATAACGATGCAATGCAACAGATTCGTGAATACTAATGCAAGCAACCTATGGCATAAACATGATGCATGAGATATGCTAAAAGCAGTTTGTGGTTCAATTAAAAGTCATAAGTTTAGTTCCACTCACCTCTGGCTCTGGACTGACTCACTCTGCAGGTTCTGAACCTCTGGAGCAGTACTCACTGCTGCTCTCTCTGGTTCCTCTGGTCTGTACCTATACAGATGGACGCAAATGAGGGACCAAACTAACGTATCAATACCTCTATGAAACTCCCCAAGAATCCCCTTACACTCACTCAACTATCCATGCAAAGCATGCAAAAGAAAGCTGGACAGGACACTTTCGGCGGCAGGTTCGGCGGCCGAATGTCCTCTCTAGAGACGAAACTCAAGTACCTTCGGCGGCACCTTTGGCGGCCGAATCCCCCAAACAGAGCCGAACATGCAAAAACACTCGGGGGCAAGCTGTGGCAACTAAGCCACCATGCAGGAGGTTCGGCGGCCGAATAAACCTTCGGCTGCCGAACCTGAGTTCATCCAGAACTCAGCTTCAACGGCAAACCATCTCCTCCTTCCCTTCAATCTCTCCAAACATGCTTACCTCCTCTACTCAACTCACATATACTCAAGTATATGGTCACAGGGGTCCAAAACTAGCTAATAACCCCAAACAACAAAACAAACATACCACATAATCATGAATACATGCATAAAACATCAAAACTACCATGAATAACCTAAGCATGCTTCTCCTTCCTTTAACCCTTCAGAAAACATATAAACAGGGTCTAAAACTGCCCTTACCTCTGGAAACAGGAAGAGACACACACTGAACAAAGGAAAAATAGATCAACCTCTCTTCAAACTCTCAAAATCTCAAAAGCGTAACTTTTGTTTCTCTCAACTCTCAATACCTTTGCAAGCACCTCAAACTGCTGTGAGAACAACCAAAAACATGTACAGATGAGTCATAAGAGACGTGGTCATTCCATGGCAAGAATCTGAGGCCAACACTTGTCAAAACAAACATGACTCAGCTCACTAGCCAACTCAGCTTCGGCTGCCCAATCGCATGCGAAACCATGCAACATTCGGGGGCCGAACTTACCTTTGGAAGCCGAATCTTGAGCACTTTCGGCGGATGAACTTACCTTCGGCGGCCGAACTTGGCTCAACTGCCTTAGGTCAATTTCAACTCAAAACGATAAAACTGTAAACCATAAAACACCTCATAACACTTAGAAACAAAAATCCTACCCTTTATCGAATCCCAGCACCCCGGATTCCACCAGACAACAGGAATTCCGGTGCCGGACTCAAGCCGGGTATTACATTCTCCCCTCCTTAAGAAATTGAGTTTTGAAAGAAGATGACCATTGAGGAAAATCCAGGTTCGGCCGCTGAACCTCATGTTCGGCCGCCGAACATGGTGGAGTTTTGGAGTCACCTTTGGCTTCCGAAGGTGGTCTGGCCAGCCACCTATAAAAGGCCCCATGGACGAAAATGGGCAAGTTTTCTCCCCTATTTTCGGTCAACGGTGAGTCCATGCCCTCCCATGGTTGGTTTTGATGATTTACTTCAAATCTTTCAAGTTTTAACAAGTTTTAACTTGGTTCTTGAAGATTTTGAGCTTAGATCGAAGTTTGGAAGCTTGGAGACCTCTGGAACCCATTTTCCCCAAATTTCCAAGTTGGGTCATGTTTTCTCTCGATCTTCAAGAGGTAAGCGTCGATCTTCACCTTCTTCGATGTTCTAAGCAAGTTTTATGAAAGTTTATGGGGTAGAAATGCATGTTTAAGCTAGTTGTTTAATGTTAGGGTTCATGTGAGTTTTGTTGAAAATATGTGTAATGTATGTTGTATGAGTTGCTATATGTGTTTTTGTTAGGGTTTAGGAGAGTGTGAGACCCCTATATGCTTGTTTGCATGAGTATGCATGTTGTAGAATAGCTAAATGCATGTTTGAAAGGTTTGGGAGGCAAAATGTGCATGAGGAGGCTGAGTTCTGCCACTTTGGAAGAACTCTTGTTCGGCAGCCGAAGGACTTTTGGCCGCCGAACCTGCCTGTGGAGGCAAGCTTTTGGCTACCGAACCCTGCCCCTGAAAGTTGGACTTTCGACTCTGGAGTGGAGTTTCAGCCGCTGAAGGTGCTGCCGAACATGCATGACTTTCGTCTCTGGAAGGGACTTTCAGCCGTCGAAGGTGCCGCCGAAAGTGGCTGAGTTTCGGCTCTAGAGTTCAGCCGCCAAACCTGCCACCGAAAGTGCCCTGTTCAGCCTTCCTTTACATGATTTCTATGATGTTTTAAGGGGTTGTTGGGGGGTTGTTTAGAGTCATGTTAGTCTATGTTTGGTCCCTCATTTAAGTCCACCTATGTAGGTTCGGACCCGAGGAACCGAGGACCCCAGCAGTGAGATAGCTGCTTCAGAGTCTTTTCAGAGCTAACCTGCGGTGAGTAGAATGACTCTTTATATTGCAAAGTAAATAAATAAATTTTGAGCATGTTCATGCATCACGAATGCCATGAGATATATTAGGTTGTTTGCATTAGAATTCACAAATATGTTGCATTGCATAATATGATGTTGATGTGGATGAACATTAGATGATCCATTAGTCCTCGTATGGAATGAAATGATATGATGATGATACAGTATGGAAGTCCAGAAAGACCCATTCTACGTCCCTGGCACAATGTAAGAGAAAGTCCAGGAAGACCCATTCTACGTCCCTGGCACATTGGAATGTTATGATATGTTATGTAAGGGAAAGACCAGGACCATTCTACATTCTGGCACTATTGGATATGTAGAGGACTATTGGTGACAAGTTCATCCTTAATGTGATTTGTTTGTGGTGTGACGCATTTCATGAAAGCATGAATTTTAATATAATATTTTACTATTCTGCTCACTGGGCTCTAGTAGCTCACCCCATTCCCTTAACCCCCAGGTTTGCAGGTACGGGATAGGCCAGGAAGTCAGCAAGGGTAAAGAAGTCATGTTTTATGTCATAGTTAGATGTGGACATGTATTGTAAAATGTTATAATGTGATGTAATGTAAAGAATTGAATTGAGGATAGAATTGTTCTTGGCCCTAGTGTATGTTAATCCCCTTTTGGTACATGATCTTTTTAATGAAATGTTTTAATGATGTTTATGTAAACCAAGCTTAATGTATGATATGTTACCCCATTGGAGCATTTGATGAGGGCTCCAGTGTGGGGTTTTATGTTTATAAGTTGTGCATACACAGATTAAGCTTGGTGAAAGAAAAAGTTTAAAGTTTTTATGTACGTGATTGATCATGTATGGGATTTAACAAGTATACAGAATGTATGTTAGGCTTGCTACGGGTCCCGGCGGCCTTAAGCCGATTTGGATCCTAGCGCCGGTAGCGGTCCGGTTTTCGGGTCGTTACAATTCCCATTCTCACTTGATGATTATGCCAAAGATTGGCTATTCTACCTACCACTCGGTTCAATCACTTCTTGGAATGGTATGGTAAGAGCTTTTCTAAACAAATACTTCCCAACTTCTAAAGCCATAAGCATAAGGAGAGAGATTAGTGGCATCAAGCAAAAAGATACTAAAGACTTGTATGAGTATTGGGAAACATTCAAGAGATTGTGCACAAGCTACCCTCAACATGACATCTTAGATAAATCACTCATAGAATACTTCTATGGAGGTTTGCTACCATCAGAAAGGAAATTCATTGATGTAGCATGTGGAGGTTCAATCGAAGATAGAACACCTCAAGCAATGAGAGAGTTGATTTCAACACTTGCAGCCGCATCTAGACAATATGGAGATGAAAGGCAGCTGCCAAGGAGAGTCAACGAGGTAAGTACATTTGCTCTCACTTCTCAAATTTCTGAACTAACCTCTGCCGTGAGAAGTCTTATCATAGGCCAAGCTCAACAAGCTCAACAACTTCAGCAACATAGGCCATGTGGGATATGTGCACAAGTGGGACATCCAACTGATCAATGTCCTACACTTCAAGAGGATGATAAGCAAATGAATGCAATTGGAGGATTCAATGGATAGCCAAGACATGATCCATAATCCAACACCTATAATCCAGGTTGGAGAGAGCATTCTAACTTTAGCTATGCTAGGGCCAACAACTACCAAAACTATCAAAAAAATCCAGCCCAAGCAGGACCTCAAAACTCCAACATGCACCTTGAGGAGATGATGAAGTCATTGGCAAATACTGTGCAAAGTCTCCAATAGCAAATGGGTCAAATAGCCACCTCTGTGAGCAAACTTGAATCTCAAGGGAAGTTACCTTCCCAAACCAAGGCTAATCCCAAGCAAAATGTAAGTGCCATTATGTTAAGAAGTGGGAGAGAACTTTAAAATGTCAAGGCTGGTGATAGGGGATCAAAATTGCAAAAACAGGCTGCTGAAGAAAATCTGCCAGAATGTGAGCCAGGAAATCTGTCTGCCCAAACAGGCAGGCAGACAAGCAGACAGCATACACAGCAAGGTAGGGACTGTTTGCCCAAGCAGACTGGGCAAACAGAACCAGTGCACCAGCAGAATGCAAACCAGCAAGCAAGCTTCAAAATTCCACCTCCCTTTCCAGAAAGGTTTGAAAAATCACAAAAAGAAAAAGAAGAAAGAGAGATCCTTGAAACCTTTAGGAAAGTGAAGATCAACATACCTTTGCTTGATGTTGTCAAGCAAATACCAAGGTATGCAAAGTTCTTAAAAGAGTTGTGCACAAACAGAAGGAAGCTTGCTGAAAAAAGAAAAGGTAATTGTAGGGGAGGTTGTGACAGCTGTCATAAAGAGAAAATTCCCAGCCAAGTGCAAATATAGTGGGATGTTTGCTGTCTCTTGCAAAATTGGCAATGTGGGCATTAAGAAGACCATGTGTGACCTAGGTGCATCAATTAATGTTATGCCTTTTTCTATTTATAACTCTTTGAATGCAAGTGCACTTAAGGACACTAGAGTGATTATTCAATTGGCTGATAGATTTATGGTATATCCTAAAGGCGTTCTAGAAGATGTTATAGTACAAGTAGATCAACTTGTCTTTCCAGTAGATTTCTATGTGATTGATATGTAGGAAGACAATAGCAACACTACCTCAGACATCTTGCATAGACGGCCTTTCTTGAGCACGGCCAGAACTAAGATAGATGTGCATAATGGCACATTGACCATGGAATTCGAAGGGGAAGTAATAAAATTTAATGTTTATGATGCCATGAAATATCCATTGACATGTCCCCTATTTATGGTTTAGATATCATTGATTGTTTAAGCCAAGAAATTTTTGAAATGAATCAAGATGATATGTTAAACAATAATTTTTGCAGGGAATATAGCCAAGAAGGGGAAGGAAGCTAAAAAGAGCCAAGAAGAGCAGAAATAGTCTACTGCATACAGCAGACAGGCTGTTGTTTGCCCAAACAAATAGAAGAGAAAAACTGGTACAATGTTGTTTGCCCAAACAGCCCCAGTACCCAACACAGACAGATTGCAGCCTATTCAAACCACTACAACATAGAGAATGCAGCTTTCCCAAACCAGTTGAACAGATATCCCAGCAAGAATGCCATTCACTCAAGCAGCCAGCAAAGGAGCATGAGAAAAATTATTGTTTGCCCAAATAGCAGGAGAAGGCAGAGTCCAATTCATCTAGGCTGCTGACACAGACAGACTGCTGTTTGCCCAAACAGTAGGAAAAAGGAGAATCCATCTTTCCTAAACAGCAACTAGCAGATTAGAAAATTTCAAACCCAGATTTGAAGCATCTCTATGGACACTTGAAATCATGTACTTGGAAGCTAAAAAGACACTTCCGGTAATAGTGTCAAATCAATTAAGCCAACATGAAGAAGAAAGCTTTCGAATACACATGGAGGAAGACTGGAAGCCTGTCCAAGATGCTCAAAGAAGACTAAAACCTCCTATAATGCAAGTAGTGGAAAAGGTTCCACTAAATCATCCTCCATGAAAGATAGGTTCTGATTAAAAAAAAATACAGAGATATGTGTTTGTTTGCCCAAACGAGCAGGGCAAACCAAATGTGCAGAAACCAGTGCTATAACCCACTTCCAGGTTTTAATTGTTTTGCAGGTAGAAAACTGTTTGGCTGAGCTATTTGCCCAAACCAACTAAGCAAAAAATGGGCAGCCCAACAGGCAACACAGCAAAAAACACAGCGCGCAGCAAGGGAGGCAGCCCAGTAGGTCTATCAGCAAGTACCTCAGCAAGTAGACCAGCCACCAGCCCCACAACCACACCAGTAACCACCAGCAGCTGCCCAGACAAAAGCAGCTCGCCTGGACAGAATTGATGCTAGAATGGCCCACATGGAAAGCATGTTGGAGTAGCTGGTGTGGCACATTCTGCCATCTGCACACCAAGACACCTAGTTTGGCCAGACTGTTTGCTCAAACAGGCTGGACAAACAACCACACCGGGGAAGTACTCAATTTTCTTTTGAACTTTAATATTTCCAATACATTGAGGACGATGCATGATTTAGGTGTGGGTGTAACGACCCAGAAACTGGACCGCTATCGGCGCTAGGATCCAGATCGACTTAAGGTCGCCGGGACCCGTAGCAAGCCTACTATACATCCTGTGTACCTGATAAAATCCCATACATAATCAACATTTTCATAAAAATTTGAAACTTTTCATACACCAAGCTTGACCTGCATGCATCATAACTGTAAACATAAAAGCCCACACTAGAACCCTCATCAAATGCTCTAGTGGGGCAACATAACATATGTCAAGACTGGTTCAACATAACTCATCATTAAAACATGCATGGAAAACTAACAAAGGAGCTGGACAGGAGACTTTCGGTGGCAGGTTCGGCAGCCGAAGGTCCCTCTAGATCTGAAAGTCAGGCACTTTCAGGGGCAAGGTTCAGCGGCCGAAAGTCCTTCCAGAGCCGAAAGTCACCAACCTTCGGGGGCAGGTTCGACGGCCGAAACTCTCCTCCAGAGCCGAAAGTCCAACTTTCGGGGGCAAGTTTAGGCGGCCAAAACTGCCTCCCTTAGTAGGTTCGGCGGCCGAACCTGGGCTCTCCCAAAGGGCAGAACCCGATTCTGCCTTGCATATCCAGCCACCCACAACACCCCAACAAGCATCCAACTATACTAAAACATGCATACACATTTTCAAGCATATAGGGGCATAAAACTAACTTATATCCCAACAAACATCACATTTAGCATACATTTATCATTTAACTAACATAAATCCTAACATTTTACAAATAGCCTAAACATGCATCAAAACCCTTAACCTCTTCTTAAAACTTACTTAAAGCATCATAAAAGGCGTGGATCGACACTTACCTCTTGAAGATCGAGAGTGGGTGTGATCCGAACTTGGAGATGAGGAGAAAATGGTCTTCAGAGGTCTCCAAGCTTTAAAACTTTGATCTTTAGCTCAAAAATCTTCAAAACAAGATGAAAGCTTGTCAAAAACTTGAAAGATTTGAAGGAAAATATAAAATCGACCAAAGGAAGGCAAAATCTCACCTATACCCGAAAATAGAGAGAGAAAACTCGCCCATTTTCGAACATGGGGCCTTTTATAGGTGGCTGGCCAAACCACCTTCGGGGGCCAAAGGTGCTTCTGCAACCCCACCATGTTCGGCGGCCGAACCTGGGTTTTTCCTCCATGGTGTTTTCTTTCAAAGCTCAATTTTCTTTCTTCATTAAAACCATAAAACATATAAAAATATTTTATGAAAATCTTATTTTACCTTTCTAGAAGGCTCCGACGTCCGAAAATTCTGGATTCCAATGGAAAGCAAGAATTTCGATGCCGGGGTCTAGCCGGGTATTACAATGGGGGTGCATATCTCTGAATTTTGATACTTCATGCATTCTTTTTTATTTCTTTTATATCCATTTAAGTTTTAATTTTTAATTAGCACACATTAGGTGAATTTTTTTCATTTTGTTATTTTTGTTTCAATTCACACACATGTAGCCACAGTTTTTTCTTCTTTTTCTGTTTTAATAAGCTTTACTCAAACACATAGGCTGCATTGAATGAGCTTTTTTTTCATGACCCCATTGATGTGATGACTCTTTAAACCTAAGTTGAATCAATTGCAGTGAGTTGTATTCATTTTTGGAAATTTCCTTTTGAATTGAATCTTTGAGCTTGCTATGGTGAAAAATATATGACATTACTCATTAGAGAGAATAATAAAAATGTGTGAATAAAGAAACATGACTTATTTTAACAATTGGTGTTAGTTTGCCCAATTCATTGAGAAAAAGAAATATTCAGCAAAGGCAAAGACCTCAAAAGCACAAAATAAAAACTGTTCCAATGGTCAAAGACTATGAACAGAGCTAGTAGCCACTTAGACAGGTGACCAACTGAGTAACCGGGGGTGGGTATCACAAATATGTACCCTCGCGTCAAAAGGTTGGTGACTTTTTAAGGCAAGCATAAAAGTGCAAAAAGCTTAATAAAGTGCTTCAAGTAAAGGCAAATCACTCCAAGAGCTAGCAAAAGTCTAAACTAAACAAGAATATGTGCATGTATAATCTCTCTAATGAGGGAAACAATTACTAACCATGGTAGGTAAAGGGAAACGAGGAGAGAGGAAAGTAACCTTGGTGTATACACTCTTCACTGCAATGCTTCAAAGTAGGGGTCTAGGGTAAGAACTTAAGTGGAAATAAAGGATCAAGTAGAAATGAAAGCTTATTTGAATAAGTTTATTTGCTTGAGGACAAGCAAAGGGTTAGGTGTGGGGGTATTTGATCAAGCCAAATTTAGACCCATTTTCTATATTGTTATTTATGTTAATTTACACATTTTCTACCTAATTTTGTAGTTTTGATCTTATTTTGTAGAAAATGGTGACAAAGGTTAATTTGGTAAAAATGACCTTAAAACTGCCCAAAAGAGAGTAAAAGAGAACAAGCCTGGTTTGCCCAAGTCCGTTTGCCCAAACCAAGTTGAAGCTGAAATGGGAGAAGAATGATTTGTTGTTTGACCAGACTATTTCCCCAAATAGACTGAGTAAACAGACCCGCAGGATAGAGGAAGTGTGCAGGTAGGGGCAAGACAGACTGTTTGCCCGGGCTGTTTGCCCACACAACCCGGACAAACAAGGCGTGCGACAGCAGACAGCAGAGAAGCGGAAATTCAATTTTCAAATCTTCAAGAGATCTTTTCCTTTCCAAACATGTGAGGATAGCTCAGCAAACCTTAAAGACACCTCAGCACTCAATCCCACATATCTAGGAAGCCAAATCTCAAGAAGATACACTTGCCTTCCAAGAATTCAAATCCAAATAAGAAAAGAACTCCAACAAATCAAGAAACTAAGGGCTGCCCTATTCAGCTATAAATAGAGGACAGCAAACCAGCAAAAAGGGAGGCTCCATCTTCGGCAGAACCACAGCAGCAGCCGCGCGCCATAGCCGCTGGCCCTTCTCCATCTTCTTCTTGTTTTCTTTCTTTATTTTTATATTTGTTTCAGCCATGAGTGGCTGAAACCCTTTTTCTAGTTGAAGATTAGGTGAAACTTTAAGTTGTTTATGGATTGGGAGATCTGAACATACATTGTTTATCTTTTATTTATCAATATTTATGTAATTTCATGCTTAATTCCATTGTTGCTTTGTTGTTTAGATCAATAGAGCCCATTGATTCTTGATTGCAAAGTAATAATTTGCTAGTTTGGATAGTTTTAAATTCGTAATTGCTTGAATTATTCAAACACAAGTAACTCTTGGTGTAAAAACCAAGGAGATTGCATAATAACTGCAGTAGATCCAACTCTTCAACTAGTGCTTTCTCATTATTGATTCCCTTTATTTTAATTATTTGTCTTCTTTTATTGCTTTCAGAATTAGATAATTAAATCAATCTCAAAACCCCCCATTTTACTTTCAGTTTATCTCGTTTCAGTACTTCTCATTCAGTTATTTGCTTTCAGTCAATTCTTTTGGTCTTGTTAAGGAAGATAGGTAAGTTCTCAATTCTTTGTGGATTCGATCCTTTACCACTATCTGCAGTAGTAATATTGCTAATAACCGGAAAGGCTATTTTTGGTCGGCTTCGACAACCGCGAGTCAGAATAGCTCCAAAGATCAACAATAAACTACCCTCTATGGTATCCCACACAAAAAACAACAAAAATATCAATAATTGAGGATTAGAGAAATAAGAAAAACACCACAATTGAATTGATAAGTTTACCTTGATTGTTGATGAAATTGAAAAAAAGCAATATCAGACTCTCACAATAACATAGGCATGCAAATAGTATGAATAATTCTGAATTTTGAATAAAAGTCATCTCATGTAAAGGAAGGCTTGAGTTTATATAGAGAAAACTAAACCTAACCCTAGGAGAATAAGGATACACTAAACCTTAAAGTGTCCAAACAAGGCTGACCGAATTTTATACCCCATAGAAAGGGGCAGGTATACTAATGCCCAAAAACTAGGGCCAAATAACTAAACTTGTAATAGTAAAGAAAATAAGATAGCATAAACTTAAACCAAGCAAATGGGCTCACAAAGTACATCATTAAGACCAAATAACATGTATAACATGTCCCCAAGGCTACCCATGACCTATGCACATGCTTCTTAAGTTGCACATGAATTGCACATGTTTCTTCAAATCTACCCACTTGATTTGATGGACTTATACACCTTCTAATTAGGCCCAATAGACTTGAAGCTTCACAAAAGCCTTCCTTGATCTTCACTTTAGACTTTTTGTTGTCCCAAAAATAAGTGACCGAGAGGGAGTGAATGGGTCACTTTGCCAATTTTTCAAACCTTGCTCAAAGTTTAATTGAAAAATTGTGTCTAGTAATTCTAAGAGTAAAAGATGAAGGATTCAAGTGAGCTTTTAGAAAGATTTCTTGAAATATTTTTTGATATATGCTTAACAACAAGTACAGCAGTAAACAACAGAAGCTTTAAAAGAAAATCAGAGAATGAAATAGCAAGCTAAATTTATCAAAATCTTATCAGCAGAAATTCTAACTTTCAAACAGGTATATTAAATTAACAAGAAATATTTAAAGATAAGGGAGAAGAAAATCAAACACTGAGATTTTATAGTGGTTCAGCAAGCTTAGCTTGCATCCACTCTCCTAAGGATCTCCCTTGAGTCTTCACTTCACTAAAACCCCTTTTAGTAGGCAAGAGAATAACCTTTTACACAACCAGCAAGCTTATCAAGTGCTTGTAGACCTTTATACATTTGATTCACACTCAAACTCTCACTCAAGCTTTAATAGATGCTTAGAACCTCTATTAAGTGATCACACACTTGATCAAACTTATATAGGTTTTGATTTAGAAAAAGACACTCTCAGCAACTCTTTATCAGATACAGCAAAAATGCTATTAAGAACAGAGAGAGTAGATTTGCCAATGAAGACCAGTTATGAGAATGAAAAGTTTTTAATGCAAAGGTATTAAAATGCTCTCAAGAATTATATGCTTTTATTACTCATTTATATAGAGCTTTTAATCTCTTAAATAGATGTCCAAAAATCCTTTTCCTCATAGTTGCAGAGATATTTTAACAGTATTAATTTGAAAAACTAGCCGTTAAACCATTTAAAAACTGTTCAGACTTAAATTAGTTACTTTCACAGTCTGAGAGTAGTTAACTAAAAATGAGCACATGTAGAAATTAGATATCTAAATTTAAATTGTTGCTAAAATTAGATGTCTAATTTTAGTCTTTCAAAAACTTTAAACATTTTCTTTGGTTTTTCAAGAAGTGAAATGAGATGAATAGATTCATTATTGGCACATGTACTCACTCACTCTTTTATAATAAATCCTAGAGATACCTTTCTATACTTCTTGTTTCTTTGATTCATCTTGTGTTGACATATGAGTCTTCATTCTTTCTGATGTGTAGACTTTTCTTGAATCTCCATTGTTTTTCAGATATTTCACTTTCAATACTAAAGATGTTTAGATAAACATAATTCATTAAGTTTTGGTATCATCAAAATCAAGCTCTTCCAAGACTTATAGGGTTAACAATCTCCCCCGTTTTGATGATGACAAAACTTAATGATTTTTACTAGAAGAGGATAAAAAAATGTACTAAAAATTAACAAAACAATAATAAGACAATTATTAGTACTCAGGGCTCCCCCTCAACATATGCACGAGATATATAATAATTTTTAAGCATGCATATTATCAAAGCAGAATAAGCACTAACAGAAATGAAACTATTAACGAAACTAAAAGACAAAACACAGGACAAGCATTGCTGGATATGACCATAATTTCTCCCCCTTTTTTGTCATTAACACAAAGAAAACAAGAGACCAAAAATATCAGAGGAAATATCAAAAAAACATAGAGGAACTTTAGAGATCCATTTGATGTTCCTTGCTTCCTGGTTCACCTGGTTTGATAGTCTTTGTTTTTAAACCATGCCTTCCACTTCCTTGAAGATGAAATTTTGGGGAATCTCCTTCATAATCAAAAGAAGAGCTTCCAAATGAATCAGATGAATTCTCATTTTCAGATTGTTCCTTAAAAACTTGAATTGGCTCCCTATTAGACTTAGATGAAGGGCTACTGGTTTGAGACTTTGGAAGAATTGGATGAACTGACTTTCGAGCTGTTGTTTTTGAAAATTTCTTTGCAGGAAAAGATGTGGCAGGAGCATTAGCAGGTTTTGGTTCAGAGGTTGCAGGTGCTTAATCAATATATTTGTCTTTGCTGATAGGTCCTTTAGGTGAGATGGGTTCACTTTTAGTTGACTTTTCTTTCAGTGAGGCTACTGATGATGGTTGAATTATTTGAAGCGGAGATGGTTGAGAGAAATGTTCATTATCAAAGGGTTGTTGGGGTTGAGAAGATGGGCCCTACAGAAGGATTTACTCTAAATGATCCTTTTAATCCTGAACCTCTAATACCATCAGAAAATAGCATCTCTAAAATTATGTATAACTTCTTTTCAACCACTTTGATTCTATTTGACAGAAGAATCAATGAACTATCTCTATCTGGAGCTATGGATTATTGTAGCTTACTAGTGTCACTTAAGACATCACCAACCATGTTTAATGTTTTCTGAATGGTCCTCATCATTTTAAAAGTATCCTAGGGGACCTTAACTTTTCTCCAAGATTTGCCCTCATTTCTTTTGAATTTTCAGAGCTAAAACTAGATAGAGAGTCTTCGGCATCTACTTTTTCTTTCCCGTTATCTAACTTCCCTTTTATTTATTTCTTTTCTTCTTTGCTACTGTAGATTTCTTTTATGACCAAGATTTGAAAGCCTTTCATTTTTAAGATTTACTTTCAGCCTTTTAAATATCAGAGTTAAGAACATCCCATAAGGCAGGCTTCTCATTGAGGTATTTTTAAGAATTCCTTTGAAGATTAGCTTCTGTTTAGTCACAATATACCATGAAATGCACCAGCTAAGCTTGTTGAAGTAAGTGTGGCTCTCGGTTCAGGGACAAAGGTAGTAGATAATGAAGCTATACAATATGCGGATTTGTTAAGGTAGGGATGAAGTATTTGTTCTATCTTTAGCAAGATTTTTATTGGGTACAAGGGTATCAATGAAAGCAGATTCATCATAACCCTTCAGTCTATTTACTTCTTTAAATGACCCAATTTTGTTTCCTTCATTTTTCACCCCAAAGGCAAATGCAAGCAAATCAATAGAAATATCAAATATCTGATTTCTAATTCTGACTCTAAAAAGGTTGTTTTTATCAATTTCTTCCAAGGTTTCATAAAATTCCTCAATCAATTTAGGATAGTATTCCTCATTTGTTTTCATGAAACTTTCCCAACATTGAAACACGAATAACTCTAATAACTCAAAACCAAGATTCAAGAAGGAAGCCCATTGAATGTACTTGGGAATGAAATCTTCCTTTTGACATGTGCTGATTTCTCTTTTGACTTCATTCTCTTTGCAGCTAGTTCTGAAATAGTTATTCCACTGCTTCGCTTCTTATACTTTGATATTGGAACTTGTTGTTTTGTCGATTATGAGTTACTTAAATTTTCTTCAATAGCTTTCTCTTTCATATTTCGGTTTGCTCTGTGTTTAATCCTTATCATTTTTGTGAAGGAGAAGGAGAGATGAATCTTGAGACTTTTGAAGAAAACAGAGAGTATTGAAAAAAGAAGAGGATAAAACAAGTCTAAAATTTCTTGTGTTAAAAAAAAAAGAGGGAAAAAGCAACTGTCGTCACTTCCACTTTCCACGTTCAAAAAATGTTTTGAAAAGTGAGCTTCCTGAAAATTAGCTAAAGAAGTTAATGGAGTAACCGGTGTGAAGGAAGTTCTTAGGTCTGCTTATAGAATTGGATTTGGAAAGAGATATCAAAAGATTATTGACTATTGGTTGTCAAAACCAGTCAAAAATAACCTTTTCAGTTATCAACAATATTACAACTACAGATAGTAGTGAAAAGATCGAATCCACAGGGAATTGAAAACTTACCTATCTTCCTTATCAAGACTAAGAAAATAAACTGAGAGCGAATAAACTAAAAGCGAAATAAACTGACAATAAAAATAAAAGGGGGGTATTGAGATTGATTCAGTTAAACTAATAAAGAAAGCAATAAAGTAAGCGAATAATAAAAGTAAAGAGAAATCAATAATAAGAAAGCTCTAGTTGAAGAATTGGATCCACTTCAGTTGTTGGGATTGATCATTGACACTTAGGTTCCTTTGTTTGATTCAATAAATTAGTTATGGAGATGGAAGACGCTTCTCACCTCCATATCTCTCCTTGGGCATAAATCAATTAGGGAACGTCCTCTAATTAATTAATAATCAACAAGTTTCCAAGAAACATTCTTGGGTCTTTGGCATCAAAACAACTGTCAATTGCATTAAGAGATAGAGAGACCTAATTCTAGCTACCCAAACACATGGTGATATTGCTAGATTATGCAATCTCCTTAGTTTTTATACCAAGTGTTCTTATGTTTGCATAATCCAAGCAATTACGGACTTAAACTACTCAAACTAACAAATTATTACTTTGCAATCAAGAATCAATGTAGATCTAAACAACAAAGCAATAATGGAATCAAGCATGAAATTGCATAAATATTGAATAACCAAAAGACAAAAAATGTATGATCAGGTCTTGCAATCCATAAAACAACAAAAATTTCACCTAATCTTCAACTAGAATTAAAGGTTTCAGCCACTCATGGCTGAAACAAAACCAAAAAAATAAAGAAAAGAAGAAGAAGATGAGTGGTCGAAGCCTTAGAGAAGGAGAGGTGGTGCGGCTACCCTTGTGTGGCCGAATGGAGGAGTAGGCGTGGAGAAAAGAGATGGCCGGCCCTTGAAGAGGTGTATTTATAGTGTTTATGTGCTGCCCTAGGTCTTTAACTTGCTGCCCAAGTTGATCTCTTTGCTGCCCAAGTCCTTCCCTTGCCGCCCATGTGTGCATTGATGAGGTAGAGCCTCTCTTTGAATTTTGAATTTTGAATGTGCAAGACTTGGGGGGCAAGTGTGTCTTCTTTGGCTTCCTTGACAAGCTAAATTTGAATTTCAAATTTGAATGTGCATCTTCTAGAGATTTGGCTTCTTCAATAAGGAAAGAGATTCTTGAATATTTGAATTTCAAATTGCTCTGTACTTTCGTTGTTTACCAATTTTCTTATTTAGCACTTTCCTTATTAGGCTGAATCTTAAATTTGAATGCTCTTAGAGATTTGAAATTTGAATTTCAAATTACTTTCCTTATTTGTCTCCTCTTCAGTTGCAACTTGGAATGCTTGCTCTCCTTTGTTCCATTTTAGGCAGTTTTAAGGGCATTTTCTCCAAATTATCTCTTCACACCATTTTCTACAAAATAAGATCAAAATCATAAAATTAGGCAGAAAAAGTGTAAACTAACATCAATTACATCATGATAAAATGGTCTAAATTTGGACTGATCAAATACCCCCACACCTAGCCTTTTGCTTGTCCTCAAGCAAATAAACTTAGTCAAACAAACTCTCTTTGCTACTTGATCCTTTATTTCCACTTAAGCTCTTACTCTAGATCCCTACTTTGAAGCATTGCAGTGAAAAATGTATGCACCAAGGTTACTCACTTCTTTCCTTGCCTCCCTTTACCTACCATGGCTAGTATTTATTTTCCTCAAAAGAGAGATTATACATGCACATATTATTTGTTCAATTAAGACTCTTCCTAGCTTTCGGATTGACTTGCTCTTACCTTGAAGCACTTAATTCAGCTTTTTGCACTTTATTCTTGCTTGAAAAAGTCACCACCTTTTGACGTGAAAGTACATATTGGTGATATCCACCCTAAGTTACTCAGTTGGTCACCTATTCAAGTGGCTACTAGCTCTGTTCATAGTCTTTCAACCATTGGAATAGTTTTCAATTTGTGCTCATGAAGTCTTTGCCATTGCCGAATTTCTTATCTCAATGAATTGGGCAAATCAACACCAATTGCTAAAATAAGTCATATTAAGTTCATTCACACAACTTTCAATTTATTCTCTCTAATGAGCAATATATATTTTTCACCATGGCAAGCTCAAAGATTCAATTCAAAAGGAAATTTCCAAACATGAATACAACTCACTACAATTAATTCAACATAGGTTTAAAGAGTCATCACATGAATGGGGTCATGGAAAGAAAGCTCATCTAACATAGTCTATGTGTTTGAGTAAAGCATGCCAAAACAAAAAGAAAAACTATGGCTACATGTGTGTGTTATTGAAAGCAAAAATGAAAAAAAATTCACCTAATGCAAGTGAACTAAAAATTAAAGCAAAAAATGAACTCAAAAATAAAAACTCAAAGATATGCACCCTCGCACCTAATTCATGCATTGTCCTCAATGTATTGGAAATATCAAAATGTAAAGGTAACTGAGTACTCCCCTGGTGTGGTTTGTGCGATGCGATCAACTAAGCAGACTGAGAGGGATGATGTAGTGGAATTTCTTCCACCACTTGCACTGCGAATCCTTCATAGTATGGTTTCAGGTGATGCCCATTAACCTTGAAGATCTTTCCTATCTCTATGCTTCGGATGTCTACTGCCCCATGGGGATAAGCATGCTCCACAATGAATGGTCCAATCCACTTAGACCGTAGCTTTCCTGGAAACAATTTCAAATGAGAATCAAAGAGTAAGACTTTATCACCAACCTCAAATTGTTTTCTTGAGATATGATTGTCATGGGAGGCTTTGGTTTTGGCTTTGTAGTTTCAAGAAGTCTCATATGCATCTCGCCTTATCTCTTCTAGTTCTTGCAGTTGCAGTTTGCGATGGTGGCCATCTTCCTTGAGATCCAAGTTGCAATTCTTGACTGCCCAGTAAGCCTTGTGTTCAAGCTCGACTGGAAGATGGTAGGCTTTTCCATAGACCAATCTATAAGGAGACATCCCAATGGGAGTCTTGTAGGTTGTCCTGTATGCCCACAAAGCATCTTCCAATCATACACTCCATTCTTTTCTATTGGGGGCCACTGTCTTTTGCAGAATGGCTTTGATTTCTCTGTTAGAAACTTCAGCTTGCCCATTTGTCTGAGGGTGGTAGGCTGTGGATGTTCTATGTATTACATTGTGCTTTTTGAGAAGATTTTCCACTATATTATTGCAAAAGTGAGTCCCTCTATCACTGATGATTGCTTTAGGTACTCCATATCTAGCAAAGATGTTGGTATTCACAAAGTCCACTACTGCTTTTGCATCATCAATTTTGGTTGCTCTAGCTTCTACCCATTTGGACACATAATCCACTGTAAGGATGATGTAAGTGTATCCAAAGGATGGTGGAAATGGCCCCATGAAGTCTATGCCCCACACATCAAATACCTCGCAGACCATGATAGGATTTTGTGGCATTTGATTTCTGTTGCTCAGATTTCCAGTCTGTTGGCACCTCACACATGATCTACAAAACAAAAAGGCATTTCGAAAAACAGTAGGCCAAAATAGGCCACTTCCAAGTATTTTATGAGCTTTCTTTCTTGGGCCAAAGTGTCCACCACAACTATACAAATGGCAAAATGTGACTACTGAAGCTATCTCTTGATCTGGAATGCATCTCCTTATAATTTCATCAGAACAATGTTTCAACAGGTATGGCTCATCCCAAACACAGTATTTTGCATCTTTCTTTATTTTGTCTTTTGTGTGCTTGGGGATATCAGAGGGTAAGTTACTTGTGGCTAGGTAGTTCACAATGTTTGCATACCATGGCTCATCAGTTTGAGCATGAAAGATTTGTTCATCGAAGCCATTCTCACTTTCTTCAAATTCTGAAAGGTGTTGCAAGGGAAGCTCCTGTTTGGGCGGACAAGTGGGTGTCTGCGTTGGTTGTCTGGCTGAGCTAGATTCAGCTTCCTCCTTCTACGCAAGACCTGTCTGCATTGGAAAGCTGGAGGAACTGACTTGCAATCCAGGCTGAAGAGGTGCGAGCGATCTTGCTTCCTCTTTCTGTGCAAGATTGCAGTCCATCCGTTGGATACAACAGACATTTTCTTTCAGTTTTTGCTCTTTCCGGCTTTCTTCCCTGCAAAGATCATTGTTTAGTATATCATCTTGACTCACATAAAAAAATTTCTAGCTTAAACAATCAATGATATCTAAACCATACACAGGGGACATGTCATGGGGATATTTCATAGCATCATAAACATTAAACTTAATAACTTCCCTTTCAAATTCCATGGTCAATGTGCCATCATGCACATCTATCTTAGTCTTGGTTGTGCTCAAGAAAGGACATCCAAGTAGGATATCTGAAGTGGTGTTACCATTGTCTTCCTTTGTATCAATCACATAGAAGTCTGCTGGAAAGACAAGTTGATCTACTTGTACTAAAACATCTTCTAGGACTCCTTTTGGATACACCACAGATCTGTCAGCCAATTGAATCACCACCCTTGTGTCTTTCAGTGCACCTGCATTCAAAGAATTATAGATAGAGAGAAGCATAACATTAATGGATGCACCTAAATCATACATAGCTTTCTTTATGCCAACATTGCCTATTTTGCAAGACACAATAAACATTCCTTTATCTTTGCATTTGGTTAGGAGTTCTCTTTTTATAATAGCAGTAACAACCTCACCTACACTTACTTTTTCTCTTTTAGCAAGCTTCCTTCTGTTAGTGCACAGTTCTTTCAGAAATTTTGCATACCTGGAAATCTAACTCACAGCATCTAGCAGAGGTATATTGATCTCCACTTTCCTGAAGGTCTCAAGGATCTTTTTTTCGTCTTTTTCTTTTTGTGACCTTTCAAACCTTTTTGGAAAAGGGGGTGGAATTTTGAAACTTACTTGCTGATTTGTGTTTTGTTGTTGTTCAGATTCAATTCGCCCACTTGGCTTGGACAGGGAGTGTTCAGGTTGCTCTTCTGAAACAACTTGTTCTTGTGCTTTTGGCCTTCCTTCCTCAGTCTTGGCATCTTGAAGCTCTTTCCCACTTCTTAACATGATAGCACTTATATTCTGTCTAGGATTAGTTTCAGTTTGGGAAGGTAACTTACCTTGGGATTCAAGCTTACTCATTGAGGTGGCCATCTATCCCATCTGTTGTTGGAGGCTTTGCACAGAATTTGCCAGTGTCTCTATCATCTTCTCGAGGTGCTGGTTGGAACTTGGAGATGCTGGTTGGGCTTGATTTCTTTGATAGCTCTGATAATTGTTAGCCCTTGCATAACTGAAGTTTGGATGGTCCCTCCAGCCTGGATTATAAGTGTTGGAGTATGGATCATGTCTAGGCTGGCTATTGAATCCTCCAATTGCATTGACTTGCTGGCCATCCTCTTGAAGTGTAGGACATTGATCAGTTGGGTGTCCTACATATGCACAAATCCCATATGGCCGAGGTGGCTAAGGTGGCTGGGGTTGTTGAGCTTGGCCTATGACAAGACTTTTTACAGCAGAGGTCAGTTCAAAAATCTGAGAAGAGAGAACGGATGTACTTACCTCATTGCTTCTCTTTGCAGTTGCTTTTCCTCTCCATATTGTCTAGATGAGGATGCAAGTGTTGAAATCAACTCTCTCATCCCCCTAGGTGTTTTGTCTTCAATTGCACCTTCATATGCTACATCAATGAATTTCCTTTCTGAAGGTAGCAAACCTCCATAGAAGAATTCTATGAGTGACTTGTCTGAAATATCATGTTGAGGACAACCTGTATACAATCTCTTAAACCTTTCCCAATAGTCATACAAATCCTCAGTTGGTTTTTGCTTAATGCTACTAATCTCTCTTCTTATGCCTATAGCTTTAGAAGTTGGGAAATATTCACTCAGAAAAACTCTTACCATATCATCCCAAGAAGTGATAGATCCAGGTGCCAAATAAAACAACCAATCTTTAGCATAATCATCAAGTGAAAAGGGGAAAGCTCTCAATTTAACATGTTCTTCGGTTATACCTTGTGGCCTCGTAGATGAACAAACAATGTGGAACTCTTTCAAGTGTTTGTGTGGATTTTCATTCTCTAAACCTCTAAATTTAGGGAGTAGATGAATCAAACCTGTTTTGAGCTCAAAAGGCACTGTCAGAGGTGGATAGGTGATGCAAATAGGTGCTTGATCACCTATAAGAGTGGCCAACTCTCTTAGTGTTCTTTCCCTTGGCATTGGTGGCCTTATTGCTGGATTTTCTTGTATTAATTCATCATGGACAGCATGTCTAGCATGGGCAGCAGATTGTGCAATGTGTTTAGCCATCTCTGCAGCTGGTTGGCGCGACTCAGAGGCTTCAGAAGCTTGATCTGCGATGGGGTGCTCCTTGCACGCGGGCTCGACTTCAATTGTCTCCTAGAGCCGAGATGCTTGCTTTCCAAGTCTCCTGATGGTGTGCTCAATTTCTGGATCGTAAGGTAGAGTTTCCTTGTGTCCAGATCTGGTCATGAAAGAAAAATAAATCAGTGAAATCAATTCCCTGGCAACGGCGCAAATTTTTTACTATGGCGTTGTCAAAGCTGGTAAAAAATAACCGTAATACCCGGCTAGACTCCGGTATCGAAATTCCTACCGTCCGGTGGAATCTCGGATGTCGGAGACTTCTAGAAGGGTAAAACCATGTTTTCATAAAATGTTTTAATGTATTTGATGTTTTTGAGTAAAAAGGAAAATGAGTTTTTGCATGAAAATAACCTTGGAGGAAAACTCAGGTTCGGTCGCCGAACCTCAAGTTCGGCCACCGAACATGCAGGCATTTCGGGTGTGCCTTAGGCCCCCGAAGGCATAAGTGAGGGAAGTCCAAGTTCGGCCGCCGAACCTCAAGTTCGACCGCCGAACATGGCATGCATGCGGAGGTACGTTCGGCCCCCGAACGTGGCCTGGCCAGCCACTATAAAAGGGTCCCTTAGCCGAAAATGGGCGAGTTTTTCTCCCCATTGTCGGCCAAGGTGAGCTCTCCGCCGTCCCTCATCAATCTTTGAGTTCTTCCTTCAGATCTTTCAAGATTTTCACAAGTTTTTGCTTTCCTTTGAAGATTTTCAAGTTTTGAGCAAGTTTTGAACTTGGAGACCCAAGGAGCTAAATCTCTCCCAACTCCAAGTTAGATCGCCTCTACTCTCGATCTTCAAGAGGTAAGAGTCGATCTCTAGCTTACATTGTGTTTTAAACAAGTTTTATGCAAGTTCATGGGGTAGAAAATGCATGAGTAAGCTTATGTTGAGTTTATGGGTTTTTGATGAGTTTTTGAGCAATGTGGCTTGTAAATGTGTGTTTGATGTGTTGTAGTTGGGGTTTAAGGTAGTTTGAGACCCCTAGGAGCTTGTATGCATGTTTTGGTTGAGCTAAATGCATGATGGTATGAGTTAGGAGGCATTTGTGCATGTTTAAACCAAGTTTCTGCCCTTTGGGAGAAACCAGGTTCGGCAGCCGAAAGGACTTTCGGCCGCCGAACCCTCTTGTGGAGGCAACATTCGACTGCCGAAGCTTGCCCCCGAAAGAGGACTTTCGCCTCTGTCTGGGAGTTTCGGCCGCCGAAAGTGCCGCCGAACATGCATGAGTTTCGCCTCTGTCTGGGAGTTTCGGCCGCCGAAGGTGCCGCCGAACCTGCCTGACTTTCGGCTCTGGAGGGACTTTCGGCCGCCGAACCTGCCGCCGAAAGTGCCCTGTCCAGCCTTTCTTTGCATGTTTTTGCATGGATGTTTCATGATGTTCTAGGGGGTTTTTGGGGGATGTTTTTAGAGTTATGCTCCAGTTGTTTGGTCCCTCATTTGAGTCCACCTGTGTAGGTTCGGACCCGAGGAACCGAGGACCCCAGCAGTGAGTTCAGCTGCTTCTGAGTCAGTAGAGCTTCAGCCAGAGGTGAGTGGAATAACTCTTATGCTTTTAAATAAATAAACCAGTTTTAGCATGATTCATGCATCATGAATGCCATGAGATATAGTACTGGGTGCTTGCATTAGAACTCACGAATATGTTGCATTGCATAATATGTTGATGATGCGGATGAATGTTGAATGATCCTTTAGTCCTCCTATGTTATGATATGATGATGATACGGTACGGAAGGCCAGTGAGGCCCATTCTACGCCCCTGGCACCATGTAAGAGAAAGACCAGTGAGGCCCATTCTACGCCCCTGGCACAGTTGGAATGTTATGTTATGCTATGTTATGATTATGTAAGAGAAAGACCAGTGAGGCCCATTCTACGCCCCTGGCACAGTTGGACCATGTAGAGGACTATTGGTGACAAATTCATCCTTGATGTGAGTAGCTGTGATGTGATGCATTTCATGTTATCATATGTTTCAAATGTTTTATTATTCTGCTCACTGGGCTCTTGTAGCTCACCCCTCTCCCTTAACCCCCAGGCTTGCAGGTACAGGGTAGACCAGGAGGTCAGCAAGAGTAATGAAGTCTTATGTATGTAATAGATAGCGTGGACATGATAAATGTATTAATGTTATGTAAAAGTACGGTTTTAGTCATGTAATGATATTGAGGATTAGAGATTGTGCTTGACTTTATGTATAAGATATCCCTTTTAATACATGATCTTATATGTTTTATGATGCTTATGTAAACCAACTCAACGTACGATGTATCGCCCATTGGGGCATTAATGAGATCCCACAGAGGGGTCATGTTTATGATTATGTTTATGTTCAGTGCATGCACAGGTTGAGTTGGTGTATGAGAGAATGAATGAAAGAAAAGTTTTAAATTTTATGTATGTTGTTGATCATGTATGGGATTAAACAGGTTTACAGGTTGCATGTCAGGCTTGCTACGGGTCCCGGCGGCCTTAAGCCGACCTGGGTCCTAGCGCCGGTAGCGGTCCGATTTTCGGGTCGTTACAGAATGGTATCAGAGCCCTAGGTTCACATGGTCGGACCTAGAGTGTCGGGCTCATAGAGGTTATAGAAGGTCAAGCACAATAGGAAGGTCATGTCCACTAGGATAGGATGTGGAGTCCTGTCTTGTATGATGATGTGAAATGCCATCATTATACACATGTGCATTAATGCTATGATATGAATGATATGCATGTGATGCGGGTTCATGTGTGCCCACATGAACCATATGATGCTAATGTTTGCTTGTTGTACTGCCTTTCAGAAAACAGGATGAGAGGAACTCGTCGATCTGCACGATTGACTGGAGTGCCACCTGAGGATGAGGGCACGAGCGCCCGTCCTCCTACATTGCCTAGGGCAATATCTAGTAGGTCTAACAGAGAAAGAGCAGTAAGAGACCCTAGAAGGTCTCTGGATCTGGGTAGGAGCAGATCAGTGAGGGGAACAGTTCAGGGAGGAATGTCAGAAGACATGGGGGATGATATGGATGTAGTGCAGAGGAGGGATGGCAGTTTAGGAGTTAGCATGTCAGAAGAGGGAATGGGAGAGTCCCAAGGAGGCACTCAGGCCTCGGGATTTGTTCAGCCACCCCACTACCCACACTTCTCACAAAATCCCGGGTATTCGATGGGAGGTACATCGGATTACCCTAGCTTCACCCCTTATCCCACACAGATGCCATACCCACCCTACTACCCACCATATTCACAATACCCAATGTATACACCCCCACCTTACTATCCAAATCCAGCAAACCCTACCTCAGAAAATGTTGCACCACCTCCACCACCTACAGAACCAGCAGCCCCAGTTACTCAACCTTCTAGACCTAGCTCAGCCAGTGGGAGCAATGTAATACCCGGCTAGACTCCGGTATCGGAATTCCTACCGTCCGGTGGAATCTCGAATGTCGGAAGCCTCTAGTAGGGTAGAAACATGTTTTCATAAAATGTTTTAAGGTATTTCATGGTTTTAAGTATGAAAATTAAATGAGTTTTTGCATGAAAAGTCTTTGGAGGAAAACCCAGGTTCGGCCGCCGAAAGTCAAGTTCGGCCGCCGAACATGCATGCGTTTTGGAGGCACGTTAGGCCCCCGAAAGCATGAGTGAGGGAAGTCCAGGTTCGGCCGCCGAAAGTCAAGTTCGGCCGCCGAACATGGCATGCATGCGGAAGCACTTTCGGCCCCCGAACGTGGCCTGGCCAGCCACCTATAAAAGGGTCACTTAGCCGAAATGGGCGAGCTTTCTCCCATTTTCGGCCACAGCTAGCTTCCGACCTCCCTCTTCCAAATCTAGTGTTCTTCCTTCAAATCCCCACCATTTTTCTTGAGTTTTAAGCTTGCATTGAAGGTTTTGAACTTTTGAAACAAGTTTTGGAGCTTTGGGAACTCAGAAGCTCATTTTCGTGGATCTCCAAGTTTAGGTCGTCTCCCTCTCGATCTTCAAGAGGTAAGAGCCGATCTTAAGCTCCTTATGTGTTTTAAGTAAGATTTTATGAGTTCTTTGGGTAGAAATGCATGTTAGGATATATGTTGAGTTATGGGTTAATATTGATGTTTTGAGCAATGTGTGTTGATTGTGTGTGTTTGAAGTGTTGTAGTTGGGGTATATGATAGTTTGAGACCCCTAGGTGTGATGTATGATGTGTATGCATGTTTTAGTTGAGCTATATGCATGATTTGAGGTTTTGGGAGGCAAGAGGCTCGTGTGAGCCAAGTTTCTGCCCTTTTGGGAGAAACCAGGTTCGGCAGCCGAAGGAACTTTCGGCCGCCGAACCCCCTTGTGGAGGCAGCATTCGGCTGTCGAAGCTTGCCCCCGAAAGAAGACTTTCGGATCTGTCTGGGACTTTCGGCCGCCGAAGGTGCCGCCGAAAGTGCCTGACTTTCGGCTCTTGAGGGACTTTCGGCCGCCGAACCTGCCGCCGAAAGTGCCCTGTTCAGCCATTTCTTGCATGTTTTTATGTGATGTTTTCATGATGTTTTAGGGGGTTTTTGGGGAGTATGTTAGAGTTATGTTTATGTATGTTTGGTCCCTCATTGGAGTCCACCTGTGTAGGTTCGGACCCGAGGAACCGAGGACCCCAGCAGTGAGCCAGCTGCTACAGAGTTTGTCAGAGCTAGCCAGAGGTGAGTGGAATAAACCTTAAAGTTTTAAAATAAATGAAATATGAATTTTGAGCATGATCCATGCATCATGAATGCCATGAGATATAGTAGGTTGTTTGCATTAGTATTCACGAATATGTTGCATTGCATTTATGATGATGATGTGGATTGGTTATTGGATGATCCTTTAGTCCTCATATGATATGATTATGTTATGGCATGATATGGTATGGAAGTCCAGGTTGTACCCATTCTACGTCCCTGGCACGATGTAAGAGAAAGTCCAGGTTGTACCCATTCTACGTCCCTGGCACATTGGTATGTTATGATATGTTATGTTAAGAGAAAGACCGGTTGTACCCATTCTACGTCCCGGCACAGATGGACTATGTAGAGGACTATAGGTGACAATACCATCCGAGATGTGATTTGTTGTGATGTGTTGCATTTCATGAAAGCATGAAATTTTAATATATGATTTCTCTATTCTGCTCACTGGGCTTTGTAGCTCACCCCTCTCCCCTAAACCCAGATGTGCAGGTACAGGGTAGACCAGGAGGTTAGCAAGAGTTTTGAAGTATGTCTATGTAATAGTTAGATTGTGGACATGACAATTGTATTATGATGTAATGTAAGAGATTTCAATATGTTATGTAATGGGGTATATTGAGGTTATAGACGTGCTTGACCCTATGAGTATTGTAATCCCTTGTTGTTGCATGATCTTAGATATTTGATGATGCAGATGTTAGCCAACTCAACACATGTATATCGCCCATTGGGGCATTGATGAGATCCCACAGAGGGGTCAAGTTTATGATTATGTTTTAGTGCATGCACAGGTTGAGTTTGGTGTATGAGAAATGAAAGAAAAGTTTAAATTTTTATGCATGTTGTTGATCATGTATGGGATTATACAGGTTTACAGGTTATGTCAAGCTTGCTACGGTTCCCGGCGGCCTTAAGCCGATCTGGATCCTAGCGCCGGTAGCGGTCCGATTTTCGGGTCGTTACAAGCAAGGTCAAGATGACCGACTACATGAAATTGGGTGCTCCTCAGTATGAAAAAGGGGATGACCCATTTGTGTATCTTGAAAGGGTTAAGGTGATCACAGATGAGATTGGGGCTGATGACAGTAGAGCCATTCAGATGGCTGGGTTCACGCTTAAGTGCAAGAAGGCACGAGAGTGGTTCAAGAATTATGTGAACCCGAGAGTGGACAGCATGTCTTGGGAAGAGTTTGCAAACGAGTTTGCAGGTTGGGCTTTCCTAGATAGTTCAAGGGAGCTGAAGATGTTAGAGTTTGAGCAGTTGAGGCAGACTGATGAGATGAGTGTAGAGGAGTTCACAGACAGATTCTTGGAGCTGTTGCCATTTGCAGGGCAAAACCTTGACTCAGACCAGAAAAGGTCAAGGAGGTATATCATGAAACTCCACTCCAGATATTCCTCCTTGATCCAGTCAGCAGATAGGGAGAGCTTCCATGCCATAGTGGATATGGCCCGGAAAATGGAGGCCAGTGCCATCGTTCAAGGGACAGTTAAGCAGTCAGCGGCACAGCCTTCTGGTTCTAAGACCCCAGGCTCTTCTTCTTTTAGTGCAGCAGCTTCAGGTAGCAAGAGGTGGAGCAGTACCACCAAGAAGTCGAAGAAGAACAAGTTTTGGAACAAGGTCAAGTCCAGTCTGGGACTAGGGAGTGGCTCGAGCTCTGGTACGGATAATGCAGTTTGTGCAAAGTGTAGTAGGCCACACAGGGGAGTTTGCCGGTAACTTAGTCATTGGTTGTTCAGATGTGTATGCCTTGATGGTGTAACGACCCAAAAATCGGACCGCTACCGGCGCTAGGATCCAGATCGGCTTAAGGCCGCCGGGACCCGTAGCAAGCCTGACATGTAACCTGTAAACCTGTTTAATCCCATACATGATCAACAATATACATAAAAATTAAAACTTTTCTTTCATACATTCTATCATACGCCAAACTCAACATGTGCATGCACTGAACATAAGCATAACTATAAACATTGATCCCTCTGTGGAATCTCATCAATGCCCCAATGGGCAATATACATGTGTTGAGTTGGCTAAACATAGACATCAATAAACATTAAGATCATGTATCAAAAGGGATTACAATATACTATGGTCAAGCACACTTCTAACCTTAATATCGTTACATTACATATCTATACATCATTATACAATCTGTCATGTCCACATTCTAACTATTACATACATAAAACTTCATTACTCTTCTTGACTTCTTTGTCTAACCCGTACCTGCAAACCTGGGGAATTTGGGAGAGGGGTGAGCTACTAGAGCCCAGTGAGCAGAATCATAAAGCATTTAAAACACATGCTATCGTGGAATGCATCACATCACAACTAATCATATCAAGGATGAACTTGTCACCATTTAGCCCTCTACATAGTCCAATCATGCCAGGGGCGTAGTGCAGGCCACACCTGGTCTTTCTCTTATACATAACATAACATAACATACATATTCCATGGTGCCGGGGGCGTAGTGCAGGCCACATTTGGTCTTTCTCTTACATAGTGCCAGGGGCGTAGTGCAGGCCACATCTGGACTTCCATATCATATCATCATGTCATAACATATGAGGGCTAATGGATCATTCAACATTCATCCACATCAACAACATGCTATGCAATGCAACATATTCGTGATTTCTAATGCAAACAACCTAAAATATCACATGGCATCCGTGATGCATGAACATGCTCAAAAATGATTTATTTATTTATTTGCATAAGAGTTATTCCACTCACCTCTGGCTAGCTCTGACACTAACTGAAGCAGCTGACTCACTGCTGGGGTCCTCGGTTCCTTGGGTCCGAACTTACACAGGCGGACTCAAATGAGGGACCAAACAACTAGAACATAACTCTAAAAACATCCCCCAAAAACCCCCTAAAACAACTCAAAACATCATGCAAAAACATGCAAAGGAAGGCTGGACAGGGCATTTTTGGCGGCAGGTTCGGCGGCCGAAAGTCCCTCAAGAGCCAAAAGTCAGGCAGGTTCGGCGGCACCTTCGGCGGCCGAAAGTCCCAGACAGAGACGAAAGTCTCTTTTCGGGGGCAACTTCGGCAGCCGAAAGGCCTGCCTCCCCAGCCATGTTCGGCGGCCGAAAGTTCCTTCGGCTGCCGAACCTGGTTTCTGCCAAAGAGCAGAAACTTGGCTCCTTTATGCACATTTGCCTCCCAAAACTTCCAATCATGCATTTAGCTCATTCAAATCATGCAAATATACATACATTGGCTCCTAGGGGCCTCAAACTAACTTAAACCCCAACTACAACACACAATAACAACACATTGCTCAAAAACACAACATAAACGCAAAAACCTAACTATGAGCTAAACATGCATTCTACCCGATAGATCTTGCATAAAACTTACTTTAAACATGAAATGAGCTTGAGATCGGCTCTTACCTCTTGAAGATCGAGAGAGAGACGTCCTAAACTCGGAGGTGGGAGACTTTTGAGTTCTTGAACCTCAAAGCTCCAAAACTTGCTTTAAACTCGAAAATCTTCAAAACAAAGCAAAAACTTATGAAAATCTTGAAAGATTTGAAGGAAAAACTCAAGGATTGGTGAGGAACGGTGGAGAGCTCACCTTGGCCGACAATGGGGAGAAAAACTCGCCCGTTTTCAGTTAAGGGACCCTTTTATAGTGGCTGGCCAGGCCACGTTCGGGGGCCGAACGTGCCTCCGCATGCATGCCATGTTCGGCGGCCGAACTTGAGGTTCGGCGGCCGAACCTGGTCTCTCCTCAACCTATGCCTTCGGGGTCCTAAGGCACACCCGAAATGCCAGCATGTTCGGCGGCCGAACTTGAGGTTCGGCGGCCGAGGGTTTTCCTCCAAGGTTGTTTTCATTCAAAAACTCATTTCCTCTTTACTTAAAACCATGAAAAACATTAAAACATTTTATGAAAACATGTTTTTACCCTTCTAGAGGTCTCCGACATCCGAGATTCTACCGGACGGTAGGAATTCCGATACCGGAGTCTAGCCGGGTATTACATTCTCCCCCCTTTAAGAACATTCGTCCCCGAATGTTCCTCAACTAACACATAGCATGGGAAACACATAACATACTCATAAAACATATAGAACTCACAAAGAACTAACCTTAGAAAAGATAAGGGTACTGCTGGAGCATGGACTCCCGTGTCTCCCAAGTGCACTCTTCCATATTGTGGTGGTTCCATAGAACTTTCAGCATCGGGATTTCCTTGTTTCTCAGCTTTCTGATCTGGGTGTCTATGATCCGCACTGGCTGCTCAACATAGGTGAGATCCTCTTGGATCTCCACATCAGGCTCACTAAGAACCTTGCCCGGATCTGACACAAACTTCCTCAACATTGAAACATGGAAAACCGGATGGATTCTTGCCATTGAAGCAGGTAAATCTAGCTTGTACGACACATTTCCAATCTTCTGCAAGATCTCAAAGGGTCCGATGTATCGTGGGGCTAGTTTACCTTTCTTCCCAAAACGAACCACTCCTTTCATTGGAGACACCTTGAGCAATACCAGATCCCCCTCCTGAAACTCTACTTGCCGTCTGCGGACGTCTGCATAACTCTTCTGTCTGCTTGCAGCAGTCTTGATTCTCTCTCTGATTATGGGTACCACCCTGCTGGTGATCTCTACTAGCTCAGGCCCTGCCAAGGCCTTTTCTCCAACTTCCTCCCAGCAAACAGGTGACCTGCACTTCCTCCCATATAAAGCTTCATATGGAGCCATCCCAATGCTAGCATGATGGCTGTTATTGTAGGCAAACTCCACCAAAGGTAGATGCTGCCTCCAAGAACAGCCAAAGTCCAGCACACACATTCTAAGCATATCCTCGATAGTCTGGATGGTCCTTTCAGACTGTCCGTCCGTCTGGGGGTGGAAGGCAGTACTGAAATCCAATCTAGTACCCATGGCATTCTGCAGACTCCGCCAAAACCTGGAGGTGAACTGGGGCCCTCTATCTGACACTATCGAAATAGGAACCCCATGCAGCCTGACGATCTCATCCACATACACCTACGCCAACTTGTCCACAGAATAGCCACTCCTGACAGGAATGAAGTGAGCAGATTTGGTGAGTCTGTCCACAATCACCCATATGGAGTCCAATCTATTGGACGTCGCCGGTAACCCCACTACGAAGTCCATAGCTATATTTTCCCATTTCCACTCTGGAATAGGTAGCGGGTTAAGCATTCCAGCCGGCTTCTGATGTTCCAGCTTCACCCTCTGACACACTTCGCAGGCTGACACAAACTGTGCCACTTCTTTCTTCATCGCTGGCCACCAATAAACTTTCTTCAAGTCTTGATACATCTTGGTGGCTCCGGGGTGAACGCTGTATCTTGCATTATGAGCCTCTCTCATAATGTCTCCTTTTAGCCCTATGTCATATGGTACACACAATCGACTCCCATAGCGGAGGATCCCCTTACTGTCAAATCTGAACTCACTATCTTTGCCTGACTGAACAGTCCTGGCAATCTTCACTAACTCTGGGTCCTCATGCTGTTTCTGAGCCACCTGCTCCAGAAACACGGGTGCCACTCTCATTAGGGCCACTAAAGCACCTGTACCAGACAACTCCAACTGTAGACCTTCATCAATGAGCTTGTAAAACTCCTTCACCACTGGTCTCCTCTCTGCCGCGATGTGGGATAGACTGCCTAGTGACTTCCGGCTTAGGGCGTCTACCACGACATTCGCCTTTCCCGGATGATACTGAATCTTGCAATCATAGTCACTCAGCAGCTCTACCCATCTCCTCTGTCTCAAATTCAAATCTCTTTGACTCAGGATGTACTGCAGGCTCTTATGATCTGTAAAGATCTCACATTTTACCCCATAGAGGTAGTGCCTCCACATCTTGAGTGCAAAGATTACTGCTGCCATCTCTAGGTCATGCGTGGGGTAATTCAACTCATGCTTCTTCAGCTGCCTAGAAGCATAAGCAATCACCCTCTCATTCTGCATCAGTACACAACCCAGTCCCACACGGGACGCATCACAAAAGACTGTAAAGTCCTCATCACTAGATGGCAGAGCTAAAACTGGTGCTGAAGTCAACCTCTTCTTAAGCTCTTCAAAACTCTCTTCGTACTGGTCGGTCCACATAAACTTCTGATTCTTCCTGGTTAGTCTGGTCAGAGGAACTGCTATTTTCGAGAAGTCCTGAACGAACCTCCTGTAGTAACCTGCCAAACCCAAGAAACTCCTGATCTCCGTCACTGAAGTGGGTCTAGGCCAGTTAGCCACAGTTTCTGTCTTCTTGGGGGCCACCTCTATCCCATTCTCTGACACTACATGCCCCAAGAACGAAATGCTCCTCAGCCAGAACTCACACTTAGAGAACTTGGCATACAAGCCATGTTCGCTCAAGGTCTGCAAAACCAACCGCAGATGATGGGCATGCTCCTCTGCATTCCTGGAATACACTAAGATATCATCTACGAAGACAATAACGATGTGATCCAGGTATTGACTAAACACTCTATTCATGAGATCCATGAATGCTGCAGGGGCGTTGGTTAACCCGAACGGCATTACAAGGAACTCAAAATGCCCATATCTGGTCCTGAAGGCTGTCTTTGGCACATCCTCTTCTCTGATCCTTAGCTGATGGTACCCCGATCTCAGATCTATTTTGGAGAAACAACCTGCTCCGGCTAGCTGGTCAAATAGATCGTCGATCCTTGGCAATGGGTACTTGTTCTTGGTAGTGACTTTGTTCAACTGTCTGTAGTCGATACAAAGTCTAAGGGATCCATCCTTCTTTTTGACAAACAAAACTGGAGCACCCCAGGGTGAGGTACTCGGTCGAATGAAGCCCTTGTCTACCAGCTCTTGCAACTGTTCTTTCAATTCCTTCAACTCCGTTGGAGCCATCCTGTAGGGAGGGATAGAGATCGGTCGGGTTCCAGGCATCAGTTCTATCTCGAACTCTATCTCCCTAGCAGGTGGTAAACCTGGCAGCTCGTCTGGGAAGACGTCTAGAAACTCTCTAACCACTGGCACCGAGGCGGGCTCTCTAACCTGACTACTAAGCTCTCTCACATGAGCCAAATACCCCTGACATCCCTTCCTAAGCAACCTACGAGCCTGAAGAGCTGATATCAGACCTCTAGGTGTACACCTCCTGTCTCCCCTGAAGACAACCTCTGATCCATCCTGACCTCTGAACCTGACTACCTTGTCCCTACAGTCCAAGGTAGCACCATGGGTAGATAACCAGTCCATCCCTAGAATGACGTCAAAATCTGTCAAGTCTAGAACCACAAGGTCGGCGGACAAGCATCTTCCCTCAACAAACACAGGACTACACTGGCAGACTGACTCTGCCACTGATGGATCACACTTGGGTCCACTGACCCATAGAGGACACTCTAACTCAGAGATCATCAACCCCAACCTCTGGACGGCTCTCGGAGCAATAAAAGAATGAGATGCACCAAGGTCCATCAAGGCATACACATCTGAACAACCAATGACTAAATTACCTGCCACCACGGTGTTAGATGTATCTGCCTCCTGCTGAGTCATCGTGAAGATCCGTGCTGGAGCTGATGGACCTTCACCTCTGAAACCCGCTGAAGAAGAGGCTGCCTCTCTCCCTCTGCCTCTGCCACTGGCCTGAGTCATGGCTAGAGCTGCTGGCTGCGCTACACTACCTGAAGCTGTCTGCTGGGACTGTGCCATCGGGGCTACTCTTGGACATTCTCGAGACATATGCCCCTCCTAACCACATCTGTAACAGGCTATCGTCCCGAACCGACATACTCCCTTGTGTGGCTTACCACACCTTGCACAAACGGCGTTATCCGAACCAGAGCTAGAGCCACTCCCTAGTCCCAGACTGGACTTAACCTTGTTCCAGAACTTGTTCTTCTTAGACTTCCTGGGACCTCTGTCCCACTTCTTACTACCTGAAGTTGCTGCACTCATTGAAGAAAAGCCTGGGGTCTTAGAACCAGAAGGCTGTGCCACTGACTGTTTAACTGTCCCCTGAACGATGGCACTGGCCTCCATTTTTCGAGCCATATCCACTATGGCATGGAAGCTCTCCCTATCTGTTGACTGGATCAAGAAGGAATATCTGGAGTGGAGTTTCATGATATACCTCCTTGACCTTTTCTGGTCTGAGTCAAGGTTTTGCCCTGCAAATGGCAACAACTCCAAGAACCTGTCTGTGAACTCCTCCACACCCATCTCATCAGTTTGCCTCAACTGTTCAAACTCTAGCATATTCAATTCCCTTGAGCTGTCAGGGAAAGCCCATCCTGCAAACTCGTTTGCAAACTCCTCCCAAGACATGCTATCCACTTTCGGGTTCACATAATTCTTGAACCACTCCCGTGCCTTCTTGCACTTAAGTGTGAACCCAGCCATCTGAATGGCTCTACTATCATCAGCCCCAATCTCATCTGTGATCACCTTAACCCTTTCCAGATACACAAATGGGTCATCCCCTTTTTCATACTGGGGAGCACCCAACTTCATGTAGTCTGTCATCTTGACCTTGCTCCCACTGGCTGAGCTAGGTCTAGGAGGTTGAGTAGCTGGGGCTGCTGGTTCTGCTGGAGGAGGAGGTGGTGCAACATTTTCTGAGGTAGGGTTTGCTGGATTTGGATAGTAAGGTGGAGGTGGATACATTGGGTATTGTGAATATGGTGGGTAGTAGGGTGGGTATGGCATCTGTGTGGGATAAGGGGTGAAGCTAGGGTAATCCGATGTACCTCCCATCGAATACCCGGGATTTTGTGAGAAGTGTGGGTAGTGGGGTGGCTGAACAAATCCCGAGGCCTGAGTGCCTCCTTGGGACTCTCCCATTCCCTCTTCTAACATGCTAACTCCCAAACTGCCATCCCTCCTCTGCTCTACATCCATATCATCCCCCATATCCTCTGACGCTCCTCCCTGAACTGTTCCTCTGACTGATCTGCTTCTACCCAGATCCAAAGACCTTCTAGGGTCTCTTACTGCTCTTTCTCTGCTAGACCTACTAGACATTGCCCTAGGCAATGCTGGAGGACGGGCGCTCGTGCCCTCATCCTCAGGTGGTACTCCAGTCAATCTTGCTGATCGACGAGTTCCTCTCATCCTGTTTTCTGAAAAACAGTACACATCACATAAACATTAGCATCATATGGTTCATGTGGGCACACATGAACCCGCATCACACATCATAGCATATCATTAATGCACATGTATATAATCATGGCATTTCACATCATCATAAAAGACAGGACTCCACATCCTATCCTAGTGGACATGACCTTCCTATTGTGCTTGACCTTCTATAACATCTATGAGCCCGACACTCTAGGTCCGATCATATGAACCTAAGGCTCTGATACCATTCTATAATGACCCGAAAATTGGACCGCTACCGGCGCTAGGATCCAGATCGGCTTAAGGCCGCCGGGACCCGTAGCAAGCCTGACATGTAACCTGTAAACCTGTTTAATCCCATACATGATCAACAATATACATAAAAATTAAAACTTTTCTTTCATACATTCTATCATACGCCAAACTCAACCTGTGCATGCACTGAACATAAGCATAACTATAAACATTGATCCCTCTGTGGAATCTCATCAATGCCCCAATGGGCAATATACATGTGTTGAGTTGGCTAAACATAGACATCAATAAACATTAAGATCATGTATCAAAAGGGATTACAATATACTATGGTCAAGCACACTTCTAACCTTAATATCGTTACATTACATATCTATACATCATTATACAATCTGTCATGTCCACATTCTAACTATTACATACATAAAACTTCATTACTCTTCTTGACTTCTTTGACTAACCCGTACCTGCAAACCTAGGGAATTTGGGAGAGGGGTGAGCTACTAGAGCCCAGTGAGCAGAATCATAAAGCATTTAAAACACATGCTATCATGGAATGCATCACATCACAACTAATCATATCAAGGATGAACTTGTCACCATTTAGCCCTCTACATAGTCCAATCATGCCAGGGGCGTAGTGCAGGCCACACCTGGTCTTTCTCTTATACATAATATAACATAACATACATATTCCATGGTGCTGGGGGCGTAGTGCAGGCCACGTCCGGTCTTTCTCTTACATAGTGCCAGGGGCATAGTGCAGGCCACATCTGGACTTCCATATCATATCATCATGTCATAACATATGAGGGCTAATGGATCATTCAACATTCATCCACATCAACAACATGTTATGCAATGCAACATATTCGTGATTTCTAATGCAAACAACCTAAAATATCACATGGCATCCGTGATGCATGAACATGCTCAAAACTGATTTATTTATTTATTTGCATAAGAGTTATTCCACTCACCTCTGGCTAGCTTTGACACTGACTGAAGCAGCTGACTCACTGCTGGGGTCCTCGGTTCCTTGGGTCCGAACCTACACAGGCGGACTCAAATGAGAGACCAAACAACTAGAACATAACTCTAAAAACATCCCCTATAAACCGCCTAAAACACCTCAAAACATCATGCAAAAACATGCAAAGGAAGGTTGGACAGGGCACGTTCGGTGGCAGGTTCGGCGGCCAAAAGTCCCTCCAGAGCCGAAAGTGAGGCAGGTTCGGCGGCACCTTCGGTTGCCGAAAGTCCCAGACAGAGACGAAAGTCTCTTTTCAGGGGCAACTTCGGCAGCCAAAAGGCCTGCCTCCCCAGCCATGTTCGGCGGCCGAAAGTTCCTTCGGCTGCCGAACCTGGTTTCTGCCAAAGGGCAGAAACTTGGCTCCTTTATGCACATTTGCCTCCCAAAACTTCCAATCATGCATTTAGCTCATTCAAATCATGAAAATATACATACATTGGCTCCTAGGGGCCTCAAACTAACTTAAACCCCAACTACAACACACAATAACAACACATTGCTCAAAAACACAACATAAACGCAAAAACCTAACTATGAGCTAAACATGCATTCTACCCCATAGATCTTGCATAAAACTTACTTTAAACATGAAATGAGCTTAAGATCGGCTCTTACCTCTTGAAGATCGAGAGAGAGACGTCCTAAACTCGGAGGTGGGAGACTTTTGAGTTCTTGAACCTCAAAGCTCCAAAACTTGCTTTAAACTCAAAAATCTTCAAAACAAAGCAAAAACTTATGAAAATCTTGAAAGATTTGAAGGAAAAACTCAAGGATTGGTGAGGAACGGCGGAGAGCTCACCTAGGCCGACAATGGGGAGAAAAACTCGCCCGTTTTCGGTTAAGGGACGCTTTTATAGTGGCTGGCCAGGCCACGTTCGGGGGCCGAACGTGCCTCCGCATGCATGCCATGTTCGGCGGCCGAACTTGATGTTCGGCGGCCGAACTTGAGGTTCGGCGGCCGAACCTGGACTCTCCTCAACCTATGCCTTCGGGGGCCTAAGGCACACCCGAAATGCCAGCATGTTCGGCGGCCGAACTTGAGGTTCGGCGGCCGAACCTGGGTTTTCCTCCAAGGTTATTTTCATTCAAAAACTCATTTCCTCTTTACTTAAAACCATGAAAAACATTAAAATATTTTATGAAAACATGTTTTTACCCTTCTAGAGGTCTCCGACATCCGAGATTCTACCGGACGGTAGGAATTTCGATACCGGAGTCTAGCCGGGTATTACAGATGGACCCTGGTACATCTCATTCTTTTATTGCTCCGAGAGCCGTTCAGAGGTTGGGGTTGATGATCTCTAAGTTAGAGTGTCCTCTCTGGGTCAGTGGACCCAAGTGTGATCCATCAGTGGCAGAGTCAGTCCAGTTTTTGTTGAGGGAAGATGCCTTTCCGCCGACCTTGTGGTTCTAGACTTGACAGATTTTGACGTCATTCTAGGGATGGACTGGTTATCTACCCATGGTGCTACCTTGGACCGTAGGGACAAGGTAGTCAGGTTCAGAGGTCAGGATGGGTCAGAGGTTGTCTTCAGGGGAGACAGGAGGGGTACACCTAGAGGTCTGATATCAGCTCTTCAGGCTCGTAGGTTGCTTAGGAAGGGATGTTAGAGGTATTTGGCTCATGTGAGAGAGCTTAGCAGTCAGGTTAGAGAGCCCGCCTCGGTGCCAGTGGTTAGAGAGTTTCTAAACGTTTTCCTAGATGAGCTGCCAGGTTTACCACCTATTAGGGAGATAGAGTTCGTGATAGAATTGATGCCTGGAACCCGATCGATCTCTATCCCTCTCTACAGGATGGCTCCAGCTGAGTTGAAGGAATTGAAAGAACAGTTACAAGAGCTGGTAGAAAAGGGCTTCATCCGACCGAGCACCTCACCTTGGGGTGCACCAGTTTTGTTTGTGAGAAAGAAGGATGGATCCCTTAGACTTTGTATCGACTACAGGCAGTTGAACAAAGTCACTACCAAGAATAAGTACCCGTTGCCTTGGATCGACGATCTATTTGACCATCTAGCCGGAGCAGGTTGTTTCTCCAAAAGAGATCTGAGATCGGGGTACCATCAGCTAAGGATCAGAGAAGAAGATGTGCCGAAGACAGCTTTCAGGACCAGATATGGGCATTTTGAGTTCCTTGTAATGCCGTTCGGGTTAACCAACGCCCCTGCAGCATTCATGGATCTCATGAACAGAGTGTTTAGTCAATACCTGGATCACTTTGTTATTATCTTCATAGATGATATCTTGGTGTATTCCAGGAATGCAGAGGAGCATGCCCATCATCTGAGGTTAGTTCTGCAGACCTTGAGGGAACATGGCTTGTATGCCAAGTTCTCTAAGTGTGAGTTCTGGCTGAGGAGCATTTCATTCTTGGGGCATGTAGTGTCAGAAAATGGAATAGCGGTGGACCCCAAGAAGACAGAAACTATGGCTAACTGGCTTAAACCCACTTCAGTGACAGAGATTAGAAGTTTCTTGGGTTTGGCAGGTTACTACAGGAGGTTCGTTCAGGACTTCTCAAAGATTGTAGCCCCTCTGACCAGACTAACCAGGAAGAATCAAAAGTTTGTGTGGACCGACCAGTGCGAAGAGAGTTTTGAAGAGCTTAAGAAGAGGTTGACTTCAGCACCAGTGTTAGCTCTGCCATCTAGTGATGAGGACTTTACAGTCTTTTGTCATGCGTCCCGTGTGGGACTGGGTTGTGTACTAATGCAGAATGAGAGGGTGATTGCTTATGCTTCTAGACAGCTGAAGAAGCACGAGTTAAATTACCCCACACATGACCTTGAGATGGCAGCAGTAATCTTTGCACTCAAGATGTGGAGGCACTACCTCTATGGGGTAAAATGTGAGATCTTTACAGATCATAAAAGCCTGCAGTACATCCTGAGTCAAAGAGATTTGAATTTGAGACAGAGGAGATGGGTAGAGCTGCTGAGTGACTATGATTGCAAGATTCAGTATCATCCGGGTAAGGCGAACGTCATGGCAGACGCCCTAAGCTGGAAGTCACTAGGCAGTTTATCCCACATATCGGCAGAGAGGAGACCAGTGGTGAAGGAGTTTTACAAGCTCGTTGAGGAAGGTCTACAGTTGGAGTTGTCTAGTACAGGTGCTTTGGTAGCCCAGATGAGAGTGGCACCCGTGTTTCTGGAGCAGGTGGCTTAGAAACAGCATGAGGACCCAGAGTTAGTGAAGATTGCCAGGACTATTCAGTCAGGCAAAGATAGTGAGTTCAGATTTGACAGCAAAGGGATCCTCCGCTATGGGAGCAGACTATGTGTACCAGATGACATAGGGCTAAAAGGAGACATTATGAGAGAGGCTCATAATGCAAGATACAGCGTTCACCCCGGAGCCACCAAGATGTATCAAGATCTGAAGAAGGTTTATTGGTGGCCAGCTATGAAGAAAGAAGTGGCACAGTTTGTGTCAGCCTGCGAAGTGTGTCAGAGGGTGAAGCTGGAACATCAGAAGCCGGCCAGAATGCTTAACCCGCTACCTATTCCAGAGTGGAAATGGGAGAATATAGCTATGGACTTCGTAGTGGGGTTACCGGCGACGTCCAACAGATTGGACTCCATATGGGTGATTGTGGACAGACTCACCAAATCTGCTCACTTCATCCCCGTCAGGAGTGGCTATTTTGTGGACAAGTTGGCGCAGGTGTATGTTGAGGAGATCGTCAGGCTGCATGGGGTTCCTATTTCAATAGTGTCGGATAGAGGGCCCCAATTTACCTCCAGATTTTGGCGGAGTCTGCAGAATGCCATGGGTACCAGGTTGGATTTCAGTACTGCCTTCCATCCACAGATGGACGGACAATCAGAGAGGACCATCCAGACGATAGAGGATATGCTTAGAATGTGTGTGCTGGATTTTGGCGGTTCTTGGAGGCAGCATCTACCCTTGGTAGAGTTTGCCTACAATAACAGCCATCACGCCAGCATCGGGATGGCTCCATATGAAGCTTTATACGGAAGGAAGTGCAGGTCACCTGTTTTCTGGGAGGAAGTTGGAGAGAAGGCCTTGGCAGGGCCTGAGCTAGTAGAGATTACCAGCAGGGTGGTACCCATAATCAGAGAAAGGATCAAGACTGCTGCAAGCAGATAGAAGAGTTATGCAGACATCCGCAGAAGACAAGTAGAGTTTCAGGAGGGGGATCTGGTATTGCTCAAGGTGTCTCCAATGAAAGGAGTGGTTCGGTTCGGAAGGAAAGGTAAACTGGCTCCATGGTACATCGGACCCTTTGAAGTCTTGCAAAAGATTGGAAATGTGTCGTACAAGCTGGATTTACCTGCTTCAATGGAAAGAATCCATCCGGTTTTCCATGTTTCCATGTTGAGAAAGTTCGTGTCAGATCCGGGCAAGGTTCTTAGTGAGCCTGATGTGGAGATCCAAGAAGATTTCACCTATGTTGAGCAGCCAGTACGGATCCTAGACACCCAGATCAGAAAGCTGAGAAACAAGGAAATCCCGATGGTGAAAGTCCTTTAGAACCACCACAATATGGAAGAGTGCACCTGGGAGACACGGGAGTCCATGCTCCAGCAATACCCTTATCTTTTTTGAGGTTAGTTCCTTGTGAGTTTTATGTGCTTTGTATGTATGATATGTGTATGCCATGCTATGTGCTAGTTGAGGAACATTCGGGGACGAATGTTCTTAAGGGGTGGAGAATGTAATACCCGGCTAGACTCCGGTATCGAAATTCCTACCGTCCGGTGGAATCTCGGATGTCGGAGACTTCTAGAAGGGTAAAACCATGTTTTCATAAAATGTTTTAATGTATTTGATGCTTTTGAGTAAAAAGGAAAATGAGTTTTTGCATGAAAATAACCTTGGAGGAAAACTCAAGTTCGGCCGCCGAACATGCAGGCATTTCGGGTGTGCCTTAGGCCCCCGAAGGCATGAGTGAGGGAAGTCCAGGTTCGGCCGCCGAACATGGCATGCATGCAGAGGCACGTTCGGCCCCCGAACGTGGCCTGGCCAGCCACTATAAAAGGGTCCCTTAGCCGAAAATGGGCGAGTTTTTCTCCCCATTGTCGGCCAAGGTGAGCTCTCCGCCGTCCCTCACCAATCTTTGAGTTCTTCCTTCAGATCTTTCAAGATTTTCACAAGTTTTTGCTTTCCTTTTAAGATTTTCAAGTTTTGAGCAAGTTTTGAACTTGGAGACCCAAGGAGCTAAATCTCTCCCAACTCCAAGTTAGATCGCCTCTACTCTCGATCTTCAAGAGGTAAGAGTCGATCTCTAGCTTACATTGTGTTTTAAACAAGTTTTATGCAAGTTCATGGGGTAGAAAATGCATGAGTAAGCTTATGTTGAGTTTATGGGTTTTTGATGAGTTTTTGAGCAATGTGGCTTGTAAATGTGTGTTTGATGTGTTGTAGTTGGGGTTTAAGGTAGTTTGAGACCCCTAGGAGCTTGTATGCATGTTTTGGTTGAGCTAAATGCATGATGGTATGAGTTAGGAGGCATTTGTGCATGTTTGAACCAAGTTTCTGCCCTTTGGGAGAAACCAGGTTCGGCAGCCGAAAGGACTTTCGGCCGCCGAAAGGACTTTCGGCCGCCAAAAGGACTTTCGGCCGCCGAACCCTCTTATGGAGGCAGCATTCGGCTGCCGAAGCTTGGCCCCGAAAGAGGACTTTCGCCTCTGTCTGGGAGTTTCGGCCGCCGAAAGTGCCGCCGAACATGCATGAGTTTCGCCTCTGTCTGGGAGTTTCGGCCGCCGAAGGTGCCGCCGAACCTGCCTGACTTTCGGCTCTGGAGGGACTTTCGGCCGCCGAACCTGCCGCCGAAAGTGCCCTGTCCAGCCTTTCTTTGCATGTTTTTGCATGGATGTTTCATGATGTTCTAGGGGGTTTTTGGGGGATGTTTTTAGAGTTATGCTCCAATTGTTTGGTCCCTCATTTGAGTCCACCTATATAGGTTCAGACCCGAGGAACCGAGGACCCCAGCAGTGAGTTCAGCTGCTTCTTATTCAGTAGAGCTTCAGCCAGAGGTGAGTGGAATAACTCTTATGCTTTTAAATAAATAAACCAGTTTTAGCATGATTCACGCATCATGAATGCCATGAGATATAGTAGGGTGCTTGCATTAGAACTCACGAATATGTTGCATTGCATAATATGTTGATGATGCGGATGAATGTTGAATGATCCTTTAGTCCTCCTATGTTATGATATGATGATGATACGGTACGGAAGACCAGTGAGGCCCATTCTACGCCCCTGGCACCATGTAAGACAAAGACCAGTGAGGCCCATTCTACACCCCTGGCACAGTTGGAATGTTATGTTATGCTATGTTATGATTATGTAAGAGAAAGACCAGTGAGGCCCATTCTACGCCCCTGGCACAGTTGGACCATGTAGAGGACTATTGGTGACAAATTCATCCTTGATGTGAGTAGCTGTGATGTGATGCATTTCATGTTATCATATGTTTCAAATGTTTTATTATTCTGCTCACTGGGCTCTTGTAGCTCACCCCTCTCCCTTAACCCCTAGGCTTGCAGGTACAGGGTAGACCAGGAGGTCAGCAAGAGTAATGAAGTCTTATGTATGTAATAGATAGCGTGGACATGATAAATGTATTAATGTTATGTAAAAGTACGGTTTTAGTCATGTAATGATATTGAGGATTAGAGATTGTGCTTGACTTTATGTATAAGATATCCCTTTTAATACATGATCTTAGATGTTTTATGATGCTTATGTAAACCAACTCAACGTACGATGTATCGCCCATTGGGGCATTGATGAGATCCCACAGAGGGGTCATGTTTATGATTATGTTTATGTTCAGTGCATGCACAGGTTGAGTTGGTGTATGAGAGAATGAATGAAAGAAAAGTTTTAAATTTTATGTATGTTGTTGATCATGTATGGGATTAAACAGGTTTATAGGTTGCATGTCAGGCTTGCTACGGGTCCCGGCGGCCTTAAGCCGACCTGGGTCCTAGCGCCGGTAGCGGTCCGATTTTCGGGTCGTTACAATAACCTTTTCAGTTATCAACAATATTACTACTGCAGATAGTGGTGAAAGGATCGAATTCACAGGGAATTGAAAACTTACCTATCTTCCTTATCAAGACCAAGAAAATAAAATGAGAGCGAATAAACTGAAAGCGAAATAAACTGACAATAAAAGTAAAAGAGGGGTCTTGAGATTGATTCAGTTAAACTAATAAAGAAAGTAATAAAGTAAGTGAATAATAAAAGTAAAGAGAAATTAATAATAAGAAAGCTTTAGTTGAAGAATTGGATCCACTTCAGTTGTTGGGATTGATCATTGACATTTAGGTTCCTTTGTTTGATTCAATAAATTAGTTATGGAGATAGAAGACGCTTCTCACCTCCATATCTCTCCTTGGGCATAAATCAATTAGGGAACGTCCTCTAATTAATCACTAATCAACAAGTTGCCAAGGAACGTCCTTGGACCTTTGGCACCAAAACAACTGTCAATTGCATTAAGAGATAGAGAGACCTAATTCTAGCTACCCAAACGCATGGTGATATTGCTAGATTATGCAATCTCCTTAGTTTTTACACCAAGTGTTCTTATGTTTGAATAATCCAAGCAATTACGGACTTAAACTACTCAAACTAACAAATTATTACTTTGAAATCAAGAATCAACATAGATCTAAACAACAAAGCAATAATGGAATCAAGCATGAAATTGCATAAATATTGAATAACCAAAAGATAAACAATGTATTATCAAGTCTCCTAATCCATAAAACAACCAAAGTTTCACCTAATCTTCAACTAGAATTAAAGGTTTCAGCCACTCATGGCTGAAACAAAACCAAAAAAATAAAGAAAAGAAGAATAAGATGAGTGGCCGAAGCCTTGGAGAAGGAGAGGTGGTGCGGCTGCCGTTGTGTGGCCGAATGGAGGAGTAGGTGTGGAGAAAAAAGATGGCCGGCCCTTGAAGAGGTGTATTTATAGTGTTTATGTGCCTGCCCTAGGTCTTTAACTTGCTGCACAAGTTGATCTCTTTGCTGCCCAAGTCCTTCCCTTGCCGCCCATGTGTGCATTGATGAGGTGGAACCTCTCTTTGAATTTTAAATTTTGAATGTGCAAGACTTGGGGGGCAAGTGTGTCTTCTTTGGCTTTTTTAACAAGCTGAATTTGAATTTTAAATTTGAATGTGTATCTTTTAGAGATTTGGCTTCTTCAATAAGGAAAGGGATTCTTGAAGATTTGAATTTCAAATTGCTATACACTTTCCTTGTTTGCCACTTTCCTTATTTAGCAGTTTCCTTATTAGGCTGAATCTTGAATTTGAATGCTCTTGGAGATTTGAAATTTGAATTTCAAATTACTTTCCTTATTTATCTCCTCTTCAATTGCAACTTGGCATGCTTGCTCTCCTTTGTTCCATTTTAGGCAGTTTTAAGGGTATTTTCTCCAAATTACCTATTTACACCATTTTCTGCAAAATAAGATCAAAATCACAAAATTAGTCAGAAAAAGTGTATATTAACATCAATTACATCATGATAAAATGGTCTAAATTTGGACTGATCAATTATGAATTTAGACAACTGATTTGAAAGAATATTTCAGAAGAGATTTTCATTTTGCCACTTAAACCTTAAACAAATAGAGGACAAAATTACCCTTATTCCAAATATTTTAGGTTTTGAAAGCTTAGAGGTTAAAACTGTCTTTTTCTCAAACCATCAAAACATTGCGTTTTAAGATCGCTCAAAACAAATCGTTTCATTAAATCGATTAAACGCACAGTTTTGAAGTTTTTAAAGCTTCTTCGATTAGAGCACATATAACAGAAATATATAGAACTTAATAATCTGGTTTCAAATAGACATTTGCTAAATTTAAAAACAGATATCTAAAGATAACCTGAGTGACAAAGTTTAGAGAGAGAATATGGTCATGATCTGATTAGAATAGCAAACAAATTTCATTCCATTTATTCAAGATGTATCATTCTTAGTTCCCTTCTGATTCTACAAAAGACTTCCTCACTTAAATGCTTAGTGAAAATATCAGCAAGCTGTTTTTCTATTGGAACGAATTCTAGATCAATATCACTATTTTGCACATGATCTCTTATAAAGTGATATCTGATCTCTACATGTTTCCCTTGAATACCGGACGGGATTTTTAGTTAGATTGATATCACTAATATTATCACATTTTATGAGCATATGATCAACTTTTATACCACTGTCATTAAGTTGTTGTTTCATCCAAAGGATTTGGACGACACAGCTTTCAGTAGCTATGTATTCAGCCTCAGCTGTGGATAAGGCTACTGAAGTCTGTTTCTTTCTAAACCAAGAGACTAAGGCATGACTAAGGAACTGACAAGTTCTAGAGGTGCTTTTTCTATCCATTTTACTTCCAGCAAAATCAAAATCACTATAACCAACAAGATTGAAATTGTCACACTTAGGATACCAGAGACCAATAGATGGTGTGCTTATCAAATGTCTAAAATTTCTTTTAATAGCAACCAGATGGGATTCTTTAGGATTAGACTGAAATCTAGCATATAGACATACACTAAAATGAATGTCAGGTCTGGATGCAGTGAGATAGAGAAGAGATCCAATCATACCTCTATATAATTTTTTATCTACTTCTTTACCTTTTTCATCTCTGTCTAATTTGATGTTTGAATTCATCGGGGTCCCAATCCCTTTTAGCTTATTCATCTTGAATTTTTTTAGCATATCCTTGATATATTTTGTCCGATTTATGAAGATTCCTTCGGCTGCTTGCTTAATTTGAAGTCTAAGGAAGAATGTCAGTTCTCCCATCAAACTCATCTCAAATTCACTCCGCATTAACTTGGAGAAATTCTTGCATAAAAAATCATTAATAGCACCAAAAATTATATCATCAACATAAATTTGGACAATCAAAATATCATTCTTTTGTGTTTGTGTAAATAAAGTTGTATCAACTTTTCCTCTTGTAAAATCATTGTATAATAAAAATTTGCTCAATCTTTCATACCAAGCTCTAGGAGCTTGCTTTAAACCATACAGATCTTTTGAAAGTTTAAAGAAATAATTTGGAAAAATTGGATTTTCAAATCCTGGGGGTTGTGCCACATAAACCTCTTCTTCTATTTAACCACTTAAAAATGCACTTTTAACATCCATTTGAAACAACAAGAAATTTTTAAAACAGGCAAAAGCACAAAGCATCCTAATAGCTTCAATTTTAGCAACTGGAGTAAAAGTTTCATCAAAATCTATTCTTTCCTCTTGGTTGTATCCTTGAGTTACTAATCTTGCTTTGTTTCTAACAACATTTCCATTTTCATCCATTTTATTTCGAAAAACCCATTTAGTACCAATGATAGATTGATTTTTAGGTTTTGGAACAAGTTTTCAAACCTTATTTCTTTCAAACTGATTTAATTCTTCTTGCATTGCAAAAATTCAGCTTTCATCGTTTTGGGCTTCATCAAAAGATTTTGGTTCTAATTTTGATATAAAAGCAACATTATTGAAATATCTTTTTAGTTTATTTCTGGTCATCATCCTTTGATTTGGACTATCAATGATATCTTCTCTTGGATGCTATTTGTAGTATCTCCAATCTTGTGGAAGATCAGTATGAACTTGATCATTAATTTGTAAATCTTCCACATTTGGCTGATGTCCATTACTTGTCTCTTTAGTTAAGGTTTCTTCATGACCAGCATCAGTTTCATCAATTTGTTTATATGCTATTTTCTCGTCTATTTTCTCTTTGTTAAACTTCTACTCAAATTCAGCTTCATAGATATCTTTCTTTTGCACAACAGTGTTAGATTCATTAAATACCACATTAATAGATTCTTCAATAATCAAGCTTTTTCTATTAAACTATAGGCTTTGCTCGTAGAAGAATATCCAAGAAAAATACCTTCAAAAATATTTCCATCAAACTTACCAAGATGTTCTTTATTATTTAAAATATAGCATTTACTTCCGAAGACATGAAAATATAAGATGTATGATTTCTTGTCTTTCCATAATTCATAAGGTATTTTCTTTAAAAATTCTCTAATAGTGACTGTATTTATACTATAACATGATGTATTGACAGCTTTAGTCCAAAAATATTTTGGAAAGTGATTTTCATTTAACGTAACTCTTGCCATTTTCTTGCAAGGTTCTGTTTTTCTGTTCAACCACTCCATTTTGTTGTGGAGTTCATGATGCAGAAAAATAATAAAATATGCCATGATTTGAACAAAATCTATTAAACATGTAATTTTCAAATTCTTTTCCATGATCACTTCTTAAAGATGTAATGTAGTACCATTTCTCATTTTGAACACGTTTGCAAAAAGTTTCAAACACATTGAAAGTTTCATCTTTATGAGCTAAGAAGAAAACCTAAGAAAATCTTGAATAATCATCAACAATAACAAAACCATATGATTTTCCTCCAAGGCTTATGGGTGTTATTGGTCCAAACAAATCGAGATGCAATAGCTCTAATAGTCTTGATGTTGAAACTTCATTTTGAGGTTTAAAAGTGACTCTTGTTTGTTTTCCCATTGAGCATGCTTTATATGGATGATCATTTTCAAAGTTTAATTTTGGTAAACCTCTAACAAGATTCCTTTTTGAAAGTTTTGAAATCAGATGCATGCTTGCATGTCCTAGGTTTCTATGCCATAGCCAACTATTGTCATCAAAATTAGCAAAGCATTTTTCTTCACTATTTTTGAAACACTCTAGATCAAGCAGATAGACATTATCAATTCGAGATGCTATAAACAGGGTATTATCATTCATATCAAGAATTTCACAATGTGTGGATAGAAATGTTACCTTGAAACCTTTGTCACAAAGCTAACTTACCCTCAACAAGTTATATTTCAGACTTTGAACAAAGTGCCACATTTTCGATACATGATTTTAATCTAATTATTCCATTTTCGATAATCTGCGCTCTTCCTTTATCTCCAAATCTTACAAATCCTTCTGATTTCATGAAAAACTTACTGAATAGAGTCTTGTCTCCATTCATGTGACATGAACACCCACTGTCAACATGCCACTTATTTGTTTCCTCTTTATTCTTCAGACAGACCTGAAATCAGTTATCTAATTTAGGTACCCAACTTTTTGGGTCCTCTGTATGTTAGTAAAAATAGGGGTTGTACCTTTTGATATCAAGATTTTCTTGACTTTTGTGTTTCCTTTTCTTATAGGACATGAATAAACCATATGACCTTTTTGATTGCAATATAAGCATGTAGTACTTGGAAAAGATGATGATGATATTTTTACAAAATGATTTCTATATTTATAATTTTGATTTGCAAAACTATTATATCCAATTCTTTATTTTTCTCCAAACAGTCTTTGTGAACCAAGTGGAAGCTTAAGAGATTGTTTTCCTTTTGTGAATTTTGCAAGATCACTAGTTAAAGACTCTGTTTTTGTTTCAAGAACTTTTTTCTTTTCTGAAAGTTTTTCACAATTTTATTTTGAAATTTCTAATTCTTTTTTTAAGTCATTAAAAAAAATCATCTGAGTTTTGTAAAATTCATTTTCTTTTAAAACCATACTAAGATAAATATTTGAATCATCACTTGAGCTTTCATCAGTTGCATCCCATATAGCGGCCATAGCCTTCTTTCCTTTATCTTCCTTCTTCTTTTTGCTTTTTGGATAGTTGGGTCTGATGTGACCTGGCTTGTTACATTCATAGCAGATAATTGCTTTTGGTCCATGTAACAGCCCGAAAACCGGTACCCTTCTGTAACGGCTCCAAACTGTTCGGCACTAGGATCCAGATCGGCTTAAGGCCGCCGGGACCCGTAGTAAGCCTGACATTCCTTCTATACTTCTGGTCTACTCCTATCCATGATCAATCTCTTCATAAAACTTTATACTTTTAAACACCCCAGGCTTACCCCGAGGGACTGTAACTAAAAACTTTTCTTTCATTTTCCAAGCTCAGCTCATGCATACTCTTACTTATTAAGCTTGGCCATAAAACATCTGTAAAACATTTCATGCATCATGAAAACATTTCTCTTTAAACTCATTGATCATGTACCATTCCAGAATTAGCCAACCATAGGCAAACCATACCTCTATACATTAGGCAAAGCACATATCTATACCATCTTTCTTAAACTCTTCCTAACATGACTCTATCTCTTTATAACATGGTCTTTCCTTTCATACCTTTTTCATTTCATACTCGTACATCCTTAGTTACATACCTTTCCTTTAGCATACATCATGTCCACAACTAAACTTCTATACAAGCATACATAACATAACATATCATTACTTTGAACCTTACATCTCACATATCATAATACCAAACATCTCTTCACAACATATACATAACCTTATCTATATATACATCCACACTATACTATTACATCACTTCTTCATCTTTGACTTCCTCTAATCATCTCTGATCAACTCTGGCCCTGCATACTGGGAATAGGGGAGAGGGATGAGCTTCTCAAGCCCAGTGAGTGGAATCCATAAAAACCATTCATTAAAACACATGCTCTTATGTCATACATCACATTACAATAATACACATCAAGGAAGAAGTTGTCACCTATAGCCCTCTTCCTAACTGACTCACTTGTACAATTTCTTTTGTACTTAACCTTCTGAAAACAGATTTGTCAGGGCGATTAGGCCTCCTGACTGATTTCTGAAAACGTTTTGTCAGGGCGATTAGGCCTCCTGACTAGCTCATGAAAACATTTTGTCAGGGCGATTAGGCCTCCTGACTAACTTCCTGAAAACATTTTGTCAGGGCGATTAGGCCTCCTGACTAACTTCCTGAAAACATTTTGTCAGGGCGATTAGGCCTCCTGACTAACTTCCTGAAAACATTTTGTCAGGGCGATTAGGCCTCCTGACTATACTGACTCAATAATAGGGGCGGTTAGGCCTCCCTGCTCATACTCTTTATGCTTGACTCTTCCATTACTCTTTTCTCGACTTTTCATGTCATACTGAGGGCTAAAGGGTTATTCAACATATATCCGCATACTCATCCAGTTATGCAATGCAGCATCTTCATGGTTCTAGTGCAACCTATTATCACATGGCATTCATGATGCATGTCTCATGTTCGTCACATTATTATCTTGTAGTATTAACCATCCTAGCATTAACATGGCAATTATGATGCATGGATCATGCTGAAACATTCTTTAATTTAAAACATGCATAGTTAGTCCCACTCACCTGGAACCTCTGCTTTACTAACTTGGGCCAACTCTGTACTGTAGCTAAACACCTCTCCTCTGATCAAATCCTACACAAAAGGACTCTTATGAGGTGTTAAACATCTCTAGCATAACTCTAATACACCTTCCCAAAACCCCTCTAAAGCCTCATAAACATGCATGAAAAATCATGCAAAGGAAGGCAAAACAGAGCACCTTCGGCGGCACTTTCGGCGGCCGAAAGTCTCCTCTAGAGACGAAACTCACCTACTTTCGGCGGCACCTTCGGCGGCCGAATGTGCATGACAGAGCCGAAAGTCCAACTTCCGGAAGCAGCCTTCGGTAGCCTAAGCCACCTCCACAAGGCATTCGGCGGCCGAAACTCACTTCGGCGGCCGAACCTGAGTTCTTTCAGAACTCAGTTCATGCACAACCACACTCCCTTAACTTCCCTAACTCACTTCTCTTGCATATAACCTCACCAAACCATGCATAACCCTCTAAACATACCTAAAGGGGTCTCAAACACCCTTAAACTCTAACAACATCAACACATAAACACATAGTGCACATAGGGTCCCTAAAACCCTCCCATGCACACCCATGCTCATCTAACCCTTTCTTCCCATAAAACTCCTAAAACTATCCATAAAACATGCTTAAAACATCATAAAACGTAGAGATCAACCCTTACCTCTTGAGTTGGTGTGACCTCAACTTCAAAACGTGGAGCACCAAGCTTTGCAAGCTTCAACTCCAAAATTTGCTCAAAACCTTCAAAACCAAGTTAAAACTTACTAAAACTTTGAAAGATCTTAGAACAACTAAGAAATCATGCCAAGGAGGACATGAGCTCACCTTGGATGGGAAGAGGGAGAAAACTTTCCTCTTCCACCGCCCTAAGTGGCTTTTATAGAGGAGCTGGTCAACCACGTTCGGCGGCCAAACATGCAGGCGAACCATGCAATGTTCGGAAGCCGAACTTTTCTTTCGGAAGCCGAACCTCAAGCACTTTCGGCGGCCGAATGTCACCTTCGGCGGCCGAACCTGTGCTTTTGTCTCCTTAGCCTTTCTCTTCAAAACTCAAAACCATTTTACATAAAAACCATAACACACTTAAAACATATAAAAACCTTTTGAAACCCTTTGCTTAAACCCCTACAGGCAACTCCGACATCCGAACTTCCACCGAACAATAGGAATTCCGATGCCTGAACAAGCCGGGTATGACATTCTACCCCCCTTAAAAAAAACATTCGTCCTCGAATGTTAAAACAACATATAACATATAAGCAAAGAAACATGCAAGCATGCAAAACTGAAAACTCTTCTCTACCTTTACTTTTCTCTTCTGCTCTTCTTCTCCTTCTTTGCTTTTACCTTTCTCTTTTCTGCCTTTTCTACTCTTACTATTCTCTGTTTTCCTCTTCTTTCTCTGTACTGATCTAACTTCTACTCTAGCCTTTTACTACCTGAACCGGAATCCCTGGTCTATCCTGCTTTTCCCACACATCACTGGAACATTCCAGGGTGAGGTACTAGGTCAGATAAACCATCGTCTACTAGCTGCTTTACAGCACTACTCATCCACTTCTCTTATAACTCTTACCTCTCAAAAACTCTTAGAACTTATACCAACACATCAAAGTTCACAACTCCACATATTAGTGTATCCAAGAGTGAACATACCTAACCCCATTAGGTTTGATGTGTCAGTCTCCTGTTGAGTCCAGGTGAAGATCCGTATCGGAGCTGACGGATTCGCTCCAGGAAAACCTACCAAAGAAGAAGGTACGCCTCTCTCTCCACCTTGACCGCTAGCTTGATCCAACGCTGGAACTGCTGGCTGAGCTGCTTCTCCTGAAACTGTTCGTGGTGACCGTGCCTTGTTAAACTTAGTAGGACACTCACGTGCAAAGTGCCCTTCCTGTTTACACCGATAGCAAGCAGTTGTCCCCGCTAGACACACTCCTCCGTGTGCTCTTCCACATCTCTTACATCTTTTAGGGCCTGAACCAGAGACATCCAGACTAGCCTTCAGCCTCTGCCCAAACTTACCCTTCTTTGACCTTCTCAGACCTCTGGTCTTCTTCTTGCCTCTTGTGGCGGCTGTGCTCCGAGTAGAGGGATCAACTTCTCCTGTGCTTGACCTCTTGGACTCCTTGGTCCGAGCATCATCTTCTGACTTTCTCATACTTTCTTCATCCATACTCACCTGCAACCCTACATCCCTCCTCTGCATCATTCCTTCCCTGTCAGCCTCAACAGACCTTCCTAGGTCTCCTGCTATCCCCTCTCTACTTGCTCTTGCCTCTGGCAATTCTGGGGAAAAGGTATCCATACCGTCCCATTCAGATGGATCTGACTCCACCGATTGACCATCACCTTGCATCTCAGCTCTTTCTGAAACACGTAGGCCCACATGCAATCAAACATAGCATCACGTAATCTCTTCTATAAACATATGTATTATGAATGCATCTGTCACCAATAATCCTCAACCTAGCATACATGTCATGACCAACTGTGCCAAAAGCCATTTCTGGTCTCTCAACTCATCTCATATCATAACATAGCATATTGAGGAATCAGGGATCAGTTAACATCCATAATACATCTAAAATGCACATGCATCAAACATGGCATTACACATCAACATGCAGGACAGGACTCCTTATCCTATCCTAGTGGACATGATCTTTCTCTTAATCGTTCTTATGGTGCTTGCCTTACTAAAACAACCTCTTTCCGATGTGAGAGACCTTGCTCAACTCACCGTACTTATGAGGCCCTCTGCTCTGATACCAACTGTAACAGCCCGGAAACCGGTACCCTTCTGTAACGGCTCCAAACTGTTCGGCACTAGGATCCAGATCGGCTTAAGGCCGCCGGGACCCGTAGTAAGCCTGACATTCCTTCTATACTTCTGGTCTACTCCTATCCATGATCAATCTCTTCATAAAACTTTATACTTTTAAACACCCCAGGCTTACCCCGAGGGACTATAACTAAAAACTTTTCTTTCATTTTCCAAGCTCAGCTCATGCATACTCTTACTTATTAAGCTTGGCCATAAAACATCTGTAAAACATTTCATGCATCATGAAAACATTTCTCTTTAAACTCATTGATCATGTACCATTCCAGAATTAGCCAACCATAGGCAAACCATACCTCTATACATTAGGCAAAGCACATATCTATACCATCTTTCTTAAACTCTTCCTAACATGACTCTATCTCTTTATAACATGGTCTTTCCTTTCATACCTTTTTCATTTCATACTCGTACATCCTTAGTTACATACCTTTCCTTTAGCATACATCATGTCCACAACTAAACTTCTATACAAGCATACATAACATAACATATCATTACTTTGAACCTTACATCTCACATATCATAATACCAAACATCTCTTCACAACATATACATAACCTTATCTATATATACATCCACACTATACTATTACATCACTTCTTCATCTTTGACTTCCTCTAATCATCTCTGATCAACTCTGGCCCTGCATACTGGGAATAGGGGAGAGGGATGAGCTTCTCAAGCCCAGTGAGTGGAATCCATAAAAACCATTCATTAAAACACATGCTCTTATGTCATACATCACATTACAATAATACACATCAAGGAAGAAGTTGTCACCTATAGCCCTCTTCCTAACTGACTCACTTGTACAATTTCTTTTGTACTTAACCTTCTGAAAACAGATTTGTCAGGGCGATTAGGCCTCCTGACTGATTTCTGAAAACGTTTTGTCAGGGCGATTAGGCCTCCTGACTAGCTCATGAAAACATTTTGTCAGGGCGATTAGGCCTCCTGACTAACTTCCTGAAAACATTTTGTCAGGGCGATTAGGCCTCCTGACTAACTTCCTGAAAACATTTTGTCAGGGCGATTAGGCCTCCTGACTATACTGACTCAATAATAGGGGCGGTTAGGCCTCCCTGCTCATACTCTTTATGCTTGACTCTTCCATTACTCTTTTCTCGACTTTTCATGTCATACTGAGGGCTAAAGGGTTATTCAACATATATCCGCATACTCATCCAGTTATGCAATGCAGCATCTTCATGGTTCTAGTGCAACCTATTATCACATGGCATTCATGATGCATGTCTCATGTTCGTCACATTATTATCTTGTAGTATTAACCATCCTAGCATTAACATGGCAATTATGATGCATGGATCATGCTGAAACATTCTTTAATTTAAAACATGCATAGTTAGTCCCACTCACCTGGAACCTCTGCTTTACTAACTTGGGCCAACTCTGTACTGTAGCTAAACACCTCTCCTCTGATCAAATCCTACACAAAAGGACTCTTATGAGGTGTTAAACATCTCTAGCATAACTCTAATACACCTTCCCAAAACCCCTCTAAAGCCTCATAAACATGCATGAAAAATCATGCAAGGGAAGGCAAAACAGAGCACCTTCGGCGGCACTTTCGGCGGCCGAAAGTCTCCTCTAGAGACGAAACTCACCTACTTTCGGCGGCACCTTCGGCGGCCGAATGTGCATGACAGAGCCGAAAGTCCAACTTCCGGAAGCAGCCTTCGGCAGCCTAAGCCACCTCCACAAGGCATTCGGCGGCCAAAACTCACTTCGGCGGCCGAACCTGAGTTTTTTCAGAACTCAGTTCATGCACAACCACACTCCCTTAACTTCCCTAACTCACTTCTCTTGCATATAACCTCACCAAACCATGCATAACCCTCTAAACATACCTAAAGGGGTCTCAAACACCCTTAAACTCTAACAACATCAACACATAAACACATAGTGCACATAGGGTCCCTAAAACCCTCCCATGCACACCCATGCTCATCTAACCCTTTCTTCCCATAAAACTCCTAAAACTATCCATAAAACATGCTTAAAACATCATAAAACGTAGAGATCAACCCTTACCTCTTGAGTTGGTGTGACCTCAACTTCAAAACGTGGAGCACCAAGCTTTGCAAGCTTCAACTCCAAAATTTGCTCAAAACCTTCAAAACCAAGTTAAAACTTACTAAAACTTTGAAAGATCTTAGAACAACTAAGAAATCATGCCAAGGAGGACATGAGCTCACCTTGGATGGGAAGAGGGAGAAAACTTTCCTCTTCCACCGCCCTAAGTGGCTTTTATAGAGGAGCTGGTCAACCACGTTCGGCGGCCAAACATGCAGGCGAACCATGCAATGTTCGGAAGCCGAACTTTTCTTTCGGAAGCCGAACCTCAAGCACTTTCGGCGGCCGAATGTCACCTTCGGCGGCCGAACCTGTGCTTTTGTCTCCTTAGCCTTTCTCTTCAAAACTCAAAACCATTTTACATAAAAACCATAACACACTTAAAACATATAAAAACCTTTTGAAACCCTTTGCTTAAACCCCTACAGGCAACTCCGACATCCGAACTTCCACCGAACAATAGGAATTCCGATGCCTGAACAAGCCGGGTATGACATTCTACCCCCCTTAAAAAAAACATTCGTCCTCGAATGTTAAAACAACATATAACATATAAGCAAAGAAACATGCAAGCATGCAAAACTGAAAACTCTTCTCTACCTTTACTTTTCTCTTCTGCTCTTCTTCTCCTTCTTTGCTTTTACCTTTCTCTTTTCTGCCTTTTCTACTCTTACTATTCTCTGTTTTCCTCTTCTTTCTCTGTACTGATCTAACTTCTACTCTAGCCTTTTACTACCTGAACCGGAATCCCTGGTCTATCCTGCTTTTCCCACACATCACTGGAACATTCCAGGGTGAGGTACTAGGTCAGATAAACCATCGTCTACTAGCTGCTTTACAGCACTACTCATCCACTTCTCTTATAACTCTTACCTCTCAAAAACTCTTAGAACTTATACCAACACATCAAAGTTCACAACTCCACATATTAGTGTATCCAAGAGTGAACATACCTAACCCCATTAGGTTTGATGTGTCAGTCTCCTGTTGAGTCCAGGTGAAGATCCGTATCGGAGCTGACGGATTCGCTCCAGGAAAACCTACCAAAGAAGAAGGTACGCCTCTCTCTCCACCTTGACCGCTAGCTTGATCCAACGCTGGAACTGCTGGCTGAGCTGCTTCTCCTGAAACTGTTCGTGGTGACCGTGCCTTGTTAAACTTAGTAGGACACTCACGTGCAAAGTGCCCTTCCTGTTTACACCGATAGCAAGCAGTTGTCCCCGCTAGACACACTCCTCCGTGTGCTCTTCCACATCTCTTACATCTTTTAGGGCCTGAACCAGAGACATCCAGACTAGCCTTCAGCCTCTGCCCAAACTTACCCTTCTTTGACCTTCTCAGACCTCTGGTCTTCTTCTTGCCTCTTGTGGCGGCTGTGCTCCGAGTAGAGGGATCAACTTCTCCTGTGCTTGACCTCTTGGACTCCTTGGTCCGAGCATCATCTTCTGACTTTCTCATACTTTCTTCATCCATACTCACCTGCAACCCTACATCCCTCCTCTGCATCATTCCTTCCCTGTCAGCCTCAACAGACCTTCCTAGGTCTCCTGCTATCCCCTCTCTACTTGCTCTTGCCTCTGGCAATTCTGGGGAAAAGGTATCCATACCGTCCCATTCAGATGGATCTGACTCCACCGATTGACCATCACCTTGCATCTCAGCTCTTTCTGAAACACGTAGGCCCACATGCAATCAAACATAGCATCACGTAATCTCTTCTATAAACATATGTATTATGAATGCATCTGTCACCAATAATCCTCAACCTAGCATACATGTCATGACCAACTGTGCCAAAAGCCATTTCTGGTCTCTCAACTCATCTCATATCATAACATAGCATATTGAGGAATCAGGGATCAGTTAACATCCATAATACATCTAAAATGCACATGCATCAAACATGGCATTACACATCAACATGCAGGACAGGACTCCTTATCCTATCCTAGTGGACATGATCTTTCTCTTAATCGTTCTTATGGTGCTTGCCTTACTAAAACAACCTCTTTCCGATGTGAGAGACCTTGCTCAACTCACCGTACTTATGAGGCCCTCTGCTCTGATACCAACTGTAACAGCCCGGAAACCGGTACCCTTCTGTAACGGCTCCAAACTGTTCGGCACTAGGATCCAGATCGGCTTAAGGCCGCTGGGACCCGTAGTAAGCCTGACATTCCTTCTATACTTCTGGTCTACTCCTATCCATGATCAATCTCTTCATAAAACTTTATACTTTTAAACACCCCAGGCTTACCCCGAGGGACTATAACTAAAAACTTTTCTTTCATTTTCCAAGCTCAGCTCATGCATACTCTTACTTATTAAGCTTGGCCATAAAACATCTGTAAAACATTTCATGCATCATGAAAACATTTCTCTTTAAACTCATTGATCATGTACCATTCCAGAATTAGCCAACCATAGGCAAACCATACCTCTATACATTAGGCAAAGCACATATCTATACCATCTTTCTTAAACTCTTCCTAACATGACTCTATCTCTTTATAACATGGTCTTTCCTTTCATACCTTTTTCATTTCATACTCGTACATCCTTAGTTACATACCTTTCCTTTAGCATACATCATGTCCACAACTAAACTTCTATACAAGCATACATAACATAACATATCATTACTTTGAACCTTACATCTCACATATCATAATACCAAACATCTCTTCACAACATATACATAACCTTATCTATATATACATCCACACTATACTATTACATCACTTCTTCATCTTTGACTTCCTCTAATCATCTCTGATCAACTCTGGCCCTGCATACTGGGAATAGGGGAGAGGGATGAGCTTCTCAAGCCCAGTGAGTGGAATCCATAAAAACCATTCATTAAAACACATGCTCTTATGTCATACATCACATTACAATAATACACATCAAGGAAGAAGTTGTCACCTATAGCCCTCTTCCTAACTGACTCACTTGTACAATTTCTTTTGTACTTAACCTTCTGAAAACAGATTTGTCAGGGCGATTAGGCCTCCTGACTGATTTCTGAAAACGTTTTGTCAGGGCGATTAGGCCTCCTGACTAGCTCATGAAAACATTTTGTCAGGGCGATTAGGCCTCCTGACTAACTTCCTGAAAACATTTTGTCAGGGCGATTAGGCCTCCTGACTAACTTCCTGAAAACATTTTGTCAGGGCGATTAGGCCTCCTGACTAACTTCCTGAAAACATTTTGTCAGGGCGATTAGGCCTCCTGACTATACTGACTCAATAATAGGGGCGGTTAGGCCTCCCTGCTCATACTCTTTATGCTTGACTCTTCCATTACTCTTTTCTCGACTTTTCATGTCATACTGAGGGCTAAAGGGTTATTCAACATATATCCGCATACTCATCCAGTTATGCAATGCAGCATCTTCATGGTTCTAGTGCAACCTATTATCATATGGCATTCATGATGCATGTCTCATGTTCGTCACATTATTATCTTGTAGTATTAACCATCCTAGCATTAACATGGCAATTATGATGCATGGATCATGCTGAAACATTCTTTAATTTAAAACATGCATAGTTAGTCCCACTCACCTGGAACCTCTGCTTTACTAACTTGGGCCAACTCTGTACTGTAGCTAAACACCTCTCCTCTGATCAAATCCTACACAAAAGGACTCTTATGAGGTGTTAAACATCTCTAGCATAACTCTAATACACCTTCCCAAAACCCCTCTAAAGCCTCATAAACATGCATGAAAAATCATGCAAGGGAAGGCAAAACAGAGCACCTTCGGCGGCACTTTCGGCGGCCGAAAGTCTCCTCCAGAGACGAAACTCACCTACTTTCGGCGGCACCTTCGGCGGCCGAATGTGCATGACAGAGCCGAAAGTCCAACTTCCGGAAGCAGCCTTCGGCAGCCTAAGCCACCTCCACAAGGCATTCGGCGGCCAAAACTCACTTCGGCGGCCGAACCTGAGTTCTTTCAGAACTCAGTTCATGCACAACCACACTCCCTTAACTTCCCTAACTCACTTCTCTTGCATATAACCTCACCAAACCATGCATAACCCTCTAAACATACCTAAAGGGGTCTCAAACACCCTTAAACTCTAACAACATCAACACATAAACACATAGTGCACATAGGGTCCCTAAAACCCTCCCATGCACATCCATGCTCATCTAACCCTTTCTTCCCATAAAACTCCTAAAACTATCCATAAAACATGCTTAAAACATCATAAAACGTAGAGATCAACCCTTACCTCTTGAGTTGGTGTGACCTCAACTTCAAAACGTGGAGCACCAAGCTTTGCAAGCTTCAACTCCAAAATTTGCTCAAAACCTTCAAAACCAAGTTAAAACTTACTAAAACTTTGAAAGATCTTAGAACAACTAAGAAATCATGCCAAGGAGGACATGAGCTCACCTTGGATGGGAAGAGGGAGAAAACTTTCCTCTTCCACCGCCCTAAGTGGCTTTTATAGAGGAGCTGGTCAACCACGTTCGGCGGCCAAACATGCAGGCGAACCATGCAATGTTCGGAAGCCGAACTTTTCTTTCGGAAGCCGAACCTCAAGCACTTTCGGCGGCCGAATGTCACCTTCGGCGGCCGAACCTGTGCTTTTGTCTCCTTAGCCTTTCTCTTCAAAACTCAAAACCATTTTACATAAAAACCATAACACACTTAAAACATATAAAAACCTTTTGAAACCCTTTGCTTAAACCCCTACAGGCAACTCCGACATCCGAACTTCCACCGAACAATAGGAATTCCGATGCCTGAACAAGCCGGGTATGACAGTCCATACTTTTTGACAAATCTTTTGTACTTGCTTCCACCTCTTCTAAATGCTCTTATGAAGAGCATTGCTAATATAACCATTTCTTCTTCATCACTGGATAAACTTGAAGACTCACTTGTATCTATCTTCAAATCAATAAACTTCTTTTTACCATCTATCAGCTTTTCTGATTTCAAAGCCATACCTTTCTTAACTTCTTTTTTCTCTATGATTTCCTTTTTGAACATCATTTCATGGACAATTAGTGATCCAATCAACTCATCATATGTATATCTTGTGAAGTCTTTTGTATCAAAAGTGAATATGGTTTTGGCTTCCCAAGACTTTGGTAGTGATCTCAAAATTTTTCTTTACCAACTCAACTTCCTTAAAGCTTTTTCAGAGTGCTTTTAGTAGATTGACTAGATCAATAAATCTAGTACTCATTTCAACAATGTTTTCACCCGATTTTTTTTCAAATAATTCAAAGTCACGAACTAGCAGTTTTGCTTTTGATCCCTTCATTTAATTTGTACCTTTATAAGTTACTTCAAGCTTGTCCCATACTTCTTTTGCAGACTCACAACCTGAAACACAATTGTATTCAGTTACATCTAGTGCACAATGAAATATATTTAAAGCTTTGGCATTTGCATATTTTTTTTCCAATCAACATCATTATATTCCTCTTCAGTCTTCTCTCTAGTTCCTTCTGTGACCAAAGGAATTTTAGGGCCTTTAATAATCCTTTGCCAAGCTTCTATATCAACTGATTGTATAAATTTTTTCATTCTAACTTTCTAAAAGGAGTAATTTGTACCATTAAAAAGAGGTGGTTGTGTGATTGAATAGCTTTCGGCTAAAGGTGTAGGTATACCAGCAGAATTAGATGAACTAGCCATTTTAGAATTTCCCTAAGGTGTTTGAACCTCAAACAAGAGAGTTAGGCTCTAATACCAATTTGTTGTCCCAAAAATAAGTGACTAAGAGGGGAGTGAATGGGTCACTTTATAGCTTAATTGAAAAATTGTGGCTACTAATTCTGAGTGTAAAAGATGAATGATTCAAGTAAGCTTTTATAAAGATTTCTTGAAAGATTTTGAGATGTATTTAACAACAAGTACACCAGTAAATAATAGAAGCTTTAAAAGAAAATCAGAGAATGAAATAGTAAGCTAAATTTATCAAAACCTTATCAGCAGAAATTATAACTTTCAAATGGGTATCTTAAATTAATAATAAACATTTAAAGATAAGAGAGAAGAAAATCAAACAGTGAGATTTTATAGTGGTTCGGCAAGCTTAGCTTACATCCATTCTCCCAAGGACCTCTATTGAGTCTTCACTTCACTATAACCCCTTTTAGTAGGCAAGAGAATAGCCTTTTACACAATCAACAAGCTTATCAAGTGCTTGTAGACCTATACACATTTGATTCACACTCAAACTCTCACTCAAGCTTTAACAGGTGCTTAGAGACCTATCAAGTGATCACACAATTGATCACACAATTGATCAACCTTATATAGGTTTTGATTTAGAAAAAGACACTCTTAGCAACTCTTTATCAGATACAGTAGAAATACTATTAAAAGGAGAGAGAGTAGATTTCCTAATGAAGACCAGTTATGAGAATGAAAAGCTTTAATGCAAAGGTATCAAAATTCTCTCAAGAATTTTGTGCTTTCATTACTTATTTATGAAGAGCTTTTCATCTCTTAAATAGATGTCCAAAAATCTTTTCTCTCATAGCTGCAGAGATATCTTAACGGTAATAATTTGAAAAACTAGTCGTTAAACCATTTAAAAACCGTGCAAACTTAAATCAGTTACTTTCACAGTCTGAGAGTAGTTAACTAAAAATGAGCATAGGTAGAAATTAGATATCTAAATTTAAACTGTTGCTAAAATTAGATATCTAATTTTAGTCTTTCAAAAACTTTAAACATTTTCTTTGCTTTTTTCAAGAAGTGAAATGAGATGAATAGATTCATTATTGGCATATCTACTCACTCTTTTACAATAAATCCTAGAGATACCTTTCTATACTTCTTCTTCTTTCTTTGATTCATCTTGTGTTGACATATGCAAAAGAAGTTATCTAGCGAAAAGCCTCAACCCAACACTCCAAATTCCAAATGGGCTAGGAAAGAACTGATACTCGTAAGTTATCCTTCCCAAGTTGTAGACACTTACTGAAGAAGAGATATCTGAGACGATAATAGGGCACCCCTCAACAAGAATGAGGGCATTTAATGGGATCACCGCTACTTTACCGGTGCACAACTCATTGGCACTTAACAACCTCACTCTTTTTCTTACATGTACAACTTGAATACACTGGGAAAGGTATTCAGAGCCACCAGAAACATCAGATACTTTAAAATATTTGAAAAAAGTTTGATTTGATGTTAAAGTTTTGCGTTTGAGTGTTGAGAAAAGGAAAGAAAATCTGAGTTCCTTTTAATGTTTGGTTGAAGTAAAGAATTCTTTATATATATATTTTAATAAGCTTAAATATGTATATTTATAAACTTAATATTTTATTTATTTACATATTTTATGAATTTGTTTTATTTATTTATTATTATAATTTATTTATTTGTAATTATATTTATTTATTCAATGGGGCATAAAAATGAAAATATAAGCATTTTTTTAAGGTTTTAAATATCTATATTTTTAAGTTACTGAAAAGTGCTATGATTTTAAAATTAAATGACTATTAAAAAAAAAACAAAGTTGAATTACCCTAAACTCCCCAAGATTATCATTATGCGATAGTTTATCCTCGTACATACTTTTAGATTTACATTACAAAGTCCCTAAATTTTATTTTCCTTTTATTGAAAAGTCTGTGTCAATGTCTTTTAAACAGGTCATAAGAGAGAGTTTTTTTTTTTTTTCTAATGATAAATATACCCTCATCTTCTTAAAATTTAAATCCCAATTTCAAATCTGAAAATCAATATTTATATTTTCATAAATATACTTCAAAACGTATAATTTAATTCATGTCAAAATAATATATGTAATATTATACTGTTAATAAAAAGTGTCAAAATAATACATGTAATATTATGCTATTAATAAAAAGTGATAATTTTTTAATAGTATATAATGTAATAATTAAAATATAATTATTAATTAAAAGATAAATATAACAAGATATATTATCATTCATTCATTTTTATTTTAGGATTTACAGTGTTATTTGTATTAAATTAATATTTTATAATATGATTTTCATGTTATATTTAGATGGCGTTTAAAAATTATTATTTTTTGCTAATAATATAATTCTCCAAATACTATTTTTATATAAATTAAATCACAGATTTTAAAATAAAAAATCAATAAAAGTATGTAGTACGTTTTATAATTTTCCTTATAATGGTATCAACATAAGAAAAAAGTAGGGTTATTAGGAATTTGATTTTTTATTTTGATTTTTTGGATTCTATTTAATATTTGAGGATAACGGGAGATAGGTGTAAAATGTACGTGTGTAAAATATACGAATGTCCTTATTTATAAACAAAAATATATTATAATGATAGGAAGATCCATAAATCAAACAAAAATATATTATAATAATAGAAAAATTCATAAATTTTTAAAATCTAAATTCATAAACAATAAATCAATGACACACCTTGTAATTTATATATAATAAAGTTGTTAAACGAATGATGTATATAAATTTAAAATTTAAAAATTATCTGAAATTATAGGGTTTCTTATCGAATTTGATTTTGCAAAATAAACTGAATATTTTAAAATTTACATTTTAGAAATGTATTTTAAAATAAGCCCAAGAAAATTTTATTTTCTCAGACACAAAAAAAAAATCAATTTGTTGAAACAATCAGTATTTTCTAATCTCTAAATTGATTAGAATCCATTTTAATTTAAATAAAAAAATGAGAAAAAGACAATCTCTAAATTGATTAGGATCAATTTTAATTTAAATAAAAAAATGAGAAAAAGACGGATAGAGAGCAGAGAGAGTGAGAGAGAGGAGAACTGAGCCAAAAAAAAAAACATCCAACCAATTTTTGTGTTGGTGGGCACTTAACTGCCCCCTTGCATTATCCTTCGTAGTTGCATGGCAATCCATGCAACTGCCAAGTCACTTTTTTTTTTTAAGTTATTTTTTTTCTCTTTTTATTTAATCAAATAATACATGGACTTTTATTTAAATAAAATAGAAAACTTTATTTTATTGTTTTTTTTTTTAACTTCTAGACTCAATTTTAGCTAAGTTTTTTTTTTATTATTTTCCAAACTCATACATGATAGACACATTATTATATACACTATGATTTTATACTTAATAAATAGACTATGTGACCTATACATATTTCGAGAGCTCAAATACTACATATGTTAGGATAGTATAATCGCTCATAAATACTATATATATTAGGATAATATAATCGCTCAAATGATGAAATTAAGAAGAATTGCATAATGTAATATCCTATATCATTTATCATATTTGATTACCATGAACTCAATTAATTTTTTTTTATTTATAATTATGTTTTATCGATAAACATAATTGATCAATTAATGAATACAAAATTAATATGATGCTTTCATATGATATTTCTCAAATATCGATATTTTCAGTCTTAATTCAATTTATTTTTCTAGAAATATCTTGTCCGATCGAATTATTCATAATTATTTGTAAATATCCAAAGATAGCAAACATTAAATTAAGTATCAAATAATAAATCAGAGTTCTAAGAATATTAGTAAGATTACTTATAATCTTTAGGGTTTCATACATTAACAAGTAGAGATCATCGCTTGTACTCCCATCAATAGTCACAAACACATGTGGTATGAATTACATGTTATGACATCCCTTCTATTCATAATGAAGCATATTTCTATTGAAGATACCATACATATGATAATTTGAGCATACCCAATATTCAAATTTGAGTTCTCTAAACTACTCATTTCTTATCAGAACTCCATTTGGCTATTAAGACAGATAATGTGACTTATTCATATAAGATTAATGTATCTAATACAATAATTTTCTACTATTATTCTTAATCCTTTTGAGATAAAATATCGCACTATAAGTTTTTGAGCTCTCAATTTTATTTACAGATTAAAAAAACTTATAATTCTCTTACGTTTTATTATCTCACTAGATAATAAAACCAATGCCATGAGATGAAGCATTTGTTATTTATCCGACACACTTCTGATAATTATATCTCTTGATATGAAATAGTATATATGAATTGCATAATTGCAATAATATTTTAAAATATTAGCTTAATACTTTATCCTTTATGCTAACTCAATGATTTTACCAGTTTGTATAAAACATCTTTCATACCAGTCTTCATTAGAGGACCCAAAGTCATTTCATGCATAGAAAAGACTTTCATATTATGTGTATCTATATCCCTGATATAGTAAGTAGTGCTATTCCTTATAACTTCTTACTTCTTAAAAAGATATATCCTGAGGTAGATTTAGACTCATCTAAATCTCTTGTCCAATATGTATCCTAATAGCCTCCCACTCACAGGCTATTTCCTTGATAACATCATGAATAATCTAATATGTATCTAAAATATCTCAATATCCATTTTACTATATCCAGTATGCTCACCGAGGGTTAGATTAATATTGAATTACTATACTCATAGCATAGAATATATCAAGTCTTGTATACTTCATAGCATACATTAGGCTCCTGACCTCACTCGTGTATAGGACATTTTTATTTGAGCTCTTTCTTCTAAAGTCTTAGGAAATAATTTCCAACTTAAAATTTTCTCTTTGAAAAAATAGGAGTATCTATAAGTTTGAATCTTACATATTCAATCATTGTAAGACTTTCATAATATATTGTTCTTGAAAAAAGAGACAATAATTTTGTCATTGATCCTTTAGAATCTTGACTCTAAGATTATATGCAATTTCTTTTATCTCAAAAGATGATAATCAATTCTTAATAGTTACTATATATTCACTATCATTTCTAACTATTAGTATTTCGTCTTATACAATGATAAGATTATTAATTTATTCTTGGATCTTTTTAGTATATTTACAATGATCCTTATTGATTACAGTAAAATTATAAGACCTGACTGTATTAAGAAATCTAATATACCACAGTTTTGAAGATTGTTTAAGGCAATAGATTGATTTTAAGAATCTGCGCACTTTTTATTTTTGACCATTTACACTAAAACTTGTGGGTTGTTTTTAATCAAGGTAAACCTCGCAGCAGGTTAAAAAAAAACATATAATTCTTTCCTTCCTATTGTGTGTATCCTTAGTTACCAAACGAGTTTTGTATCTCTTGATATTGCCATCAGCCTTACATTTCACTTTGAGAATCCACTAAATCTGAATCGCTTTATATCCTAATGACAACTCTATATTGACTAACTCTTTTTTGACTCCTGTTGTTTCAATATATATTCCAAGAGAGGGTGAATTGGACTTTTCAATTTTTCAGCCTTTGTGATGCGAGCACGGGAATGATACGATTATTCAACAATAAGTTGTGCATTGAAGTTTTCATACTCTTCAAAAATTCAATATGGGAAGCTCCAAATCATGACAAATTAAGTTACCATTGCTTAATTCAAGCCTTATGAGAGGAAAACTATATTTAGGAAGTATGGATAATGAGAAAACAAGCCACACTCTCTTCAACACATGTGGACGCGCAACATAATTTTAGATTGCGTAATGCATATATAGCCGAATTGCACTTAGACCAATTTTATTATTTTGATATTTTAGTATTTTGTGGAATTTATTTTAAATTAATTTGGCCTATATTAGAAGCCAAATTCATGCAACCCATTTAGTAAAGAGATTTCTCCAAGACAATTTAGGAAAAAGATCTTTAATGTAATCTATATTTGACTATTTGACTAGATGCCCTTTCTATGTTGTAATTAAACCTTCCTTTACTAGAATTAGGGTTTTGAGACTATAAAAACACCCTTAACGGTGGTAGTCACAAACGATTGATTGATCAATAAGATAAAGAAGTTGATTCTTAGAACTTTAGTTCTTCTCCATTGTTTAGCAACTTCTCAAGGCTCAACCTTATAATGTTCTAATATGGATTTTCTCCATAATTAACCTATCAAGAATTCTTGTATCATTCTCTAGCTGGAATATAGTTTTCATCTATTTGCTAATCTATTTGCAACCCTTACTCTAACTAGCCTATATCCACTCTCTCAAAGATCCTCTTTGTGTTTTCACTTCTACTATCTTCTCTTTTCAATGGGTAAGAGACAAGTCTTTTGCATCTACAAGACTTCACTAGGTACTTGCAACCCTTTATAGTGTCTCTCAAATACTCTAACTCTTCAAGCTTCACTAGGTGCTTGGACAACCCACACAATTAGCAATTAATGTTGATATTTCACTCAATTCACTCAATACAAATCAAATATAAAAGGATGAGAGAGTAGGTTTGCCAATGGAGCACAATAAATGAACTTAAAGCACTTGAAATGAAAGCAAGATAATAAATATGGTTTCCAAGGTTTTGGTGTATCTCAAGACTTTCATTAAGTGCAAAATGACTTTAGAATGAAGTATTTATTGTCCAAAACCAAATACAATAGTCTAAGACACTGCTAGGAACTAAAAAATACATTTTAAATGAAAATAGCCATTATTTTATCTTTTTTCTTCGAACTAGTGCAAAGATAGATTTTTATAATAGTAGCAAACTAATAACAATAGCAAATAGATTAACAAACGAATTACTGTTTCTGTTTGATTTTTCTCTTAAACAAAATTTAATTTGTCTAGACCTTAGAAAAAATATATTTATTTTAAAGACTCTCAAATATGTCTAAAATAACTCCAAGTGAAATAATCTAAAAACATGAAGGGTTAAATGTAATACATTGGCATTCCACCTTTTACCTTTATACATGAGTCCTATGATTTAATGAGCTAAATTTTAAACTTTCAATGATCTTAATAGCACTTGTAATATATTCTCTTGTCTTCCTTTGTCTTTGATTCATCTTGTGTTGCCTTGAATAGTCTTTACTTGTAGCTACTTTCAACACAACATGATAGTACAATAGAACCTATGAAGAATACTTGCATACAAACTGAAATATTGTTAGATAGATTCTAGTTAAGTTTTGCTATCATCAAAATCAATGCTCACCTTGAGTTAAGGGGTCAACAATCTCCCCTTTTTTGATGATGAGAAATCTCAATTGAATCTCCAAATAAGAATAAAAAAGGTGTGTGTGTATGTATAAATATATATGCATGCATGTATGATGGAAATTAACTTCCCCTAAAAACATGTACACATATACACAAGAATTCTTAAAACTCAATATTCAAAGATTCAAGGGAAAATTTTTCCCTAAATATATCAATCTTAATCTCATTAATATTTCTTAAATTATTCACAATATCAAGCTCAAATACTTTTAATATCAAGCTCAACTTATCAAATATCCAAAATCATATCATGATCATTCACATTCATTCATGTCAAATATCCACACAATATTAATTAAAATATCAAACATCCAAAAACTCTAAAATCTCTCCATTTTTGTCATCAGTAAAAAGACAAATATAGGAGAGACAAGCCTTTTACATTCACAAGACTTCACTAGGTGCTTTAACAATCTATATAACTAGCAATTAATGTTGATTTTTTCACTCAACTCACTCAATATAAATCAAACATATAAAAAATGAGAGAGTAGGTTTTTCTATGGAGCACAATTAATGAATTTAGAGCACTTGAAATGAAAAGCAAGACAATAAATATGGTTTAAAAGGTTTTGGTGCATCTCAAGGCTTTTATTAAGTGCAAAATGACTTTAGAATAAAGTATTTATAGTCCAAAACCAAATATGACCATTAAGACACTGCTGGACACTAAAAAAAAAATTAAATGAAAATAGCCGTTATTTTTTCTTTTTCTTCGAACTAGTACAGACATAAATTTTTGTAATGGTAGCAAATAGATTAGCAAACTAATTATTGTTTGTCTGATTTTTCTCTTAAAAAAATTGATTTGCCCAGATCATAGAGAAAATACAGTTATTTTAAAGACTCTCAAACATGTCTAAAATAACTCCAAGTGAAATAATATAAAAACATAAGGGGTTAAGTGGACACATTGGTATTCCTCCCTCTTACTTTTGTACATGAGTAACTTAATGAGCTAAATTTGAAGCTTTCAATGATCTTCAATAGCATTTGTAAGACATTTTCTTATCTTCCTTTCTCTTTGATTCATCTTATGTTGCCTTGAATAGTCTTTACTTGTAGTCACTTTCAACACAACATGATAGTATAATAGAACCTAAGAAGAATACTTCCATACAACTTGAAATATTATTAAATAGATTTTACTTAAATTTTGTTATCATCAAAATCAATATTCACCTTGAGCTACGGGGTCAACAAGTCCATTTCCCGATTCCATTAATTTAATATTTTTTTCTTAGTTGAAGACCTAAAAGCTTAAAAAACATTTTTCTCACCTCATCTGCATCAGGAGTAATAACTTTCCCTTCAATCTCAAAATGTTAACTAAAAATCCTTGGATGAATCATTCGTTGTAGCTGAGATTGATCTATTGACCCATTAATAGACATGTTACTCCCACTCGAATTAGATTCTATGACTACGCTTACTTCAGGATGCAATTATGAACTAATAACCATATTCAGTTGTATCCAAATTTCTTCCACTTAGGAGTGTGTCCATCAAAATGTCTATAGCGAAAACAACCTAGTTGCGAGTTAATTTAGACATAAGACTAATGATACGAATCCAATAGGCAGATCTGCAACAATGATATGGAGCAACCTTATATCATTCAAATGAGTCTACAAAAAATTCAAAATCATGTTAATATGATCCAAATACACTTGGGACATGCTTTAATTTATATGGAACAAATTTAGTGCAACACTTGCAATTTTGGGCTTAAGGAGCATAATAAAGCGTATGGGTCAAAGCTACTCAAAGGAAAGCCTAAAGTGAGAATAAAGGAAGGCTTTTGTGAATATTTAAGTCCATTGGGTCTAATTAGAGCGTGTACAAGTCCATCAAACCAAGTGAGAAGATTTGAAGAAACATGTGTAATGCATGTACAACTTAAGGAGCATGTACAAGGCATGTGCACAACTCATGGGCAGCCTTAGGGGAGTGTTATACATGTTATTTGGATCTTAATAATATACTTTGTAAGCCCATTTATTTGGGATAAGCTTATACTATCTTATTTGCTTTAGTATTACTAGTTTAGTTGTTTGGACCTAGTTTTTGGGGCTTAGTATGCTGCTCCTTTGCTATTAGCTTTTAATTCGGTTAGCCTTTTTTGGCACTTTAGTTTAGTTTATTCTTAGTCTTTTAGGGTTAGATTTAATTTTCTCTATATAAATTCCACCCATCCTTTGCGTGGAAGAATTTTTAATCAAAATTCAGAATTATTCATACTATTTACGTACCTTTGTTATTGTGAAAGTGTGAGATTACATTCTTCCAATTGCATCAAGAATCAAGATAAACTTATCAATTCAATTGTGGCATTTGTTTTATTTATTTAATCATCAATTATTGGTGGTCTTGTTATCCTTGCGTTGGGTGCCATAGAGGGGAGTTTACTATTGATCTTTGGAGCTTTTTCACTCTGTCATATTATTCTTGGACTTGATCAATACGATTCTGCGTCAGTTGGTATCCGAGCTAAAAGTTAAGATAAATTCTGATTTATCTTAGTTTAGTATTTTACATTTGAGTTTTTTTGCATTTTTAATTTCTGGAGTTTCAGTTTTGTGCTAGTTTAATTTGTTTAGGGTCTAAACTTATTTGAGTGCTTATTGATTTAATTTTGATTGTTAAATTAGTTAAGTTTTGTTCTTGATCAATTCGGTAAAAAAAATAGAAAATTAAAGGAAGAATAAGAAAGAAAATCGAAAAAATAAATAAGAATAAAGAAAGTAAAAAAAAAAAAAAAAAGAAGAAGAAGAAGAAATAGAATCCTTGATGTATCTTGTTGGATTTTTTTTTCCTTGTCCTTGCTGAAGCAGGATTTGCTTTCCTTAAATCTAAAAAGGAAAAAAAAAATTGCTCCCTTTGCCCTAATTTTTGGATTGCTATTATTTTAGAGACTGTTTGGATTGACTTTCTCTTGTTTTAATGAATTGAATACTATATTTGATCACCCATATAATTGTGCATATTTAGAGTTTTAAATAAATTTTTTTAGCACAAAATAATTAATTTGGCTTCAAAAATTAATTATACATGAGAATTCTTAATTAGTTTAAGTATTCTTGCTTTCTTGCTTTGTTGGGTAGAAATATTTTAGGTTCCATGTTTGATTTGCTTTGTAGTAATTTAAATTCTTATATTTTGTTTTCTTTACACTGTTAGGGTATTATTTGATTATGATTACACTCTAACTTGATATAATCAAGTAGTACATAATCTTGTCTTTGTGCTACCATTCATTTTGTCTTGTGTCCTCTTTCTAGTGTGTTTGAACTTGCTTTTCTTTCTTAGGATTTTAATCTTTGTTTCTAAGCATTCTTTTGAGTTGTTGGGTTGGTCTAAGTTCTGAAGTTCAATTGGAAGAATGCAAAGAGTGGTAAAAGAGTGCAAACACATGAGGGAGTGCTTTGCTACTAACTATATTTTTTTAATTGTGATTTTTGTTGTTATTTTTAAACATGAGTTTTGATAAGGATGGAGATAATAGAGAGGAATTGAGATGGAGATTAAGAAAAATATTTCCTATCTTATGCTTGATTTTGCAATAAATAGGTTTAAAGATTTGTATTCAGCATTGTGAAAATAGATGGATAAGGAAGTTATATATAACTTTAGAGAAGCTATGTTATTACTTGAGAAGCTTCAAGGTTATGAAGAGAATTTACGTGAAGTAAAGTTGGTGATGAAGAGGTTTGTTGCTAAGAAAAGAGAAGAGATAAGAAAGAAGAGGAGAAAGAAGAGGAGAAAGAAGGGGCTAAAGTTTCAATTTCAACTTCTATAGAGATTGAAATTAAAGAGAAAGCCGTAATGCATGAAATTAGTAAAGTTGTTGCTGAAAAATTCATCATTAAGCTTAAAGAAGAGATTATGATTGATGGTGGACATAGGGAGGACATGATTGATGAGGTGGAGGAGGCAAACGAGGTTGTTTTGGAAGTTATAGAGGAGAATGGGTCACATCCACATGTTGTTTCTATGACTAATATTGTTATGCCTAGTTTGCTTATTCTTAATGTGCAGGTTGTTGATGAGAAAATTCATTAAAAGAGTTTCATGCTATTCCATCTTGTCATAGAGTTCTTGGACTTGATCCAAAGGGTTCCGCGTCATGTCCTATCTCCAAATATTTCGAAAAAAATTCTAAAAATATGATATCCTATCTTTCAAACTCAGTTATACTTCCATTCTCTTGCTCACTAAAGAATATATATCCTTTTAACTGCTTAAAGTATCTAAGAAAGAATATATCGTTCCCCTTATACCTAAAATTTAGAAAGTTCGTGAGCAAATTTACAATCCTATGCTTTTAAAATTCACAAACAAGTTTGTGTTTAGTCCATAACTCATATGGAGTGGAAGTTACTAATTATGTGAGCATTAGGTTTAGCTTAATAGTGATTACTAATAATATATCACTCCAATAGATGATTGACAAAAGACCTAATCTAATAGGGTTCTATTTCTTCTTTCTATTATGCAATTTCTAAATTGCTCTGACAAAAATTTTCTACCTCGATTAGTTCTTAAATCCTTTACTTTTTTTTATCTAATTGATTCTCAATTAAATAAAAAAAATTAATAAAGCAACTTAAAATCTTAATTTAATAAGATATCAAATAGACATAACTTTATAGTGTGTAATCATTACTTACAAAATGGATGCCCCTTATGCCTAGTCCACATATATAAAATCACTAGATAGATTAGTCGCAACAGAAAATCAAATCTTATTCCCTTACAAAAGGTTTCCTATATATTTTCAAACTAGGCAATGTATATAAGTGGATATATTCATTTTGTTAATACTACCAAATAGGCCATCTTTGGCTAATCACTCCATATCTTTTAACTTATGAGGCTAAGCATAGGATGACACGTATTTACATCATTCATAGACGTATCAAAACATATAAAATAGGAAAAATATATACTCTGGGAGTTACTTATAATATCTAAGCCACTACAACCATTCCAGAAATATCTAGAGTCACTAGAACTTGTACTTAAAATAAGTTTACAGCCTTTTCATGAAAAATATAACCTACACAAAAACTGAATTCCAATGAATTTATGAGACAAAGTGGATATTTTTACGAGCAAGAACTACCTGCTACATATAGCAAGCTTGTAGGTACTTAACTCCTTCACCTCCACTATGAATTATTTCCTAACGAATATACATCTTACCCATAGAAAAAGTCATCAAAATTCTACGAAGGTATTTTGATGATGTTCTATACAGTTGAAACATTTAACCTTAGAAATTTTTTCCTTCTTCAATTCGAAAGGAACCTATGCCCTTCCTTTATTGTTGTTTCTTATTAGACTAAACTTTTCTTTTTCTATTTCTCACCTTGATATTTCCGTTAGTTCCCCTTTCTTTCTTGGAAATTAAAACTAGTTATGTATACTATTGTTGTAACGACCCGGAAACCGGACCGCTACCGGCGCTAGGATCCAGATCGGCTTAAGGCCGCGGGACCCGTAGCAAGCCTAACATACATCCTATCACCTGGTCAAATCCCATACATGATCAAAACTTTAACATAAAAACTGTAACATATGATGTATAGACCGAGCTTGACCTGTATGCGACATAACTGGAAACATAAAGAACCCCCTACTAGAGCCCTCATCAAAACTCTAGCTGGGTCAACATAACATACATCAAGCTGGAATTACATCCAAAGAACTAGAACCTAACCTGTGCATGCATCAAACCACAAACATAAGACCTCCACTAGGGTCCTCATCAAATACTCTAGCGTGTTAAATAATACATGCCACCAGTTTGGTTCAAACTCAACTCAACATTAAAACATAACATACATCATGTACTAAACAGGGACTAACCAAGTCTTAAGGCCAAGCACAACACTAATCCATAAATATAACTCTACTTTACGTTACATTACATTACATTATCTTACAATACATTATCTCAATTTACTTACATTACATGTCCACACTAAAAGTACTAATCTATTACATTAACAAGACTTTTACCCTTGACGTCTTTCGGGACTACCTCTGACCTGCAAAACTGGGGTTAGGGGAGAGGGGTGAGCTAAAAAGCCCAGTGAATAGAAATAGAAAAACAGTTCATTAATTATATGCTTTCATAAAATGCGTCACTGCACAAACATTTCACATAACGAATGGACATGACCACCAAAACTCCCTCTGTCTGTAACATAACATGGTGCCCGGCCCTTCGGGCTCATCAGGACTTCATTATGCCCGGCCCTCGATGGGGCTCCTTAGGACTTCATTAACATAACATATCTAGGGCTATTGGGGTCGCCTTGGTCCATCCACATCAACAGTAAATAATGCAATGCGTCATATTCGTGTAACTAGTGCAATCAACCTATTACATATAAACATGATGCATGAACATGCTTTAGGCATTTGCTTTCTTAAAGTAAAAGATTAAGTTTAGTTCTACTCACCTCTGGCAGACGCTGGACTGACTCTGCAACTGCTAACACTGATGGCCTCCTCGGTCCCTCGGGTCCAATCCTACACAGGTGGACTCGAATGAGGTGCCAAACACACTCTAAACAACTCATAAACAACTTTCCAAAAAAACCCCTAAAATATCACTTAAACATGCATAGAAAATGCCAATGAAAGGGCTGGACAAGGCACTTTCGGCGGCACTTTCGGCGGCCGAAGCCTCACTCCAGATCCGAAAGTCAAGCACCTTCGGCGGCCGAAAGTCTGCTCCAGATCAGAAACACAACTTTCGGGGGCAAGGTTAGGCGGCCAAACTATGCATGCACAGGCAGGTTCGGCGGCCGAAACTACCTTCGGCGGCTGAACCTGAGTTAATCCAGAACTCAGCCTCTTATGCATACAAGCCTCCCAAGCCTTCTAAACACCCCAAACAAGCACCCAACCTTTTAAAAACATGCATAAACCCTTAACCATGCACAAAGGAGCTTAAACAAGCTTAAACTCCAACAAAGAACATCATAGAGCATACATAAAGAGCTTATGACCCACATAAGCCAAAACCATCAAAACTATTCAAAACCTCACTTGCTCTCTCCCAATCATGCATACACTCTCCCACATGCATAAAGGAGCATAAACTAACATAAACTCTTCAACACAAACATCACATAACATATATTGGGCATAAAACCCACATAAACCTAAACATGCATATCTACCCATACTCAACCATTAAAACTCCATTAAACTTACTTAAAACTTCATTAAAACACAAGGAAAGTAAGGATCTACACTTACCTCTTAAAGATCGAGGGGTGGTGCGATCCCTAACTCGAAGGTGTGGAGGATCCAAGCTCCAAAAGCCTCCAAGCTCCCAAAACTCCTATTTAAGCTTCAAAACTTCAAAACAAGGGTAGAACTCATGAAAACTTAAGGGATGGGTAGAGAAAGCATGAAAACGACCAAAGGAGTACAAAAACTCACCTGAGCTCGAGAATGGGGAGAAAACTCGCCCATTTCCGATCTAAGGGCTCTTTATAGGTGGCCTGGTCAAAGACCTTCGGCAGCCTAACGTGCCCCCTAAACTCATGCATGTTCGGTGGCCGAACCTTGGTTCGTTCAAACAAAGCTTTCGGAGGCCAAAAGCGCTCCCGAAACCTTCCCATGTTCGGCGGCCGAACCTGGTAAATGCCTCCTTGGTCTTTTCTTTTCAAAACTCAATTCTTTTCCATTTAAAACCATGAAATCAGTAAAAACATTTTAGAAACATATTTTACCCCTCTAGAAGACTCTGGCATCTTCGAAATTCCAGATTCCAACGGAGATTCCACCGGAAGGGAGGGATTCCGATGTCAGAATCTAGCCGGGTATTACATTTTTCCCCTTTTAAGAACATTCGTCCCCGAATGTTCCACAACAAACAGGCATTCACAAATCATAACATCAATCATACACAAATAATCAAGCAAAACTTAAAAACCTCTCTCCTGAAAGAGAAACACAGGCACTGCTGGAGCAAGAACTCCCGGGTCTTCCAAACACACCTTTCCAAAAGAAACACCTTAGCAATACCCAACCTTCTCCTGAAACTCAACACGCTTCCACTGCGCTACTCTGATCCTTACTCTTTCTCTCTTCATCTTTACTAACTGGCTTCTTCTCACTGCTAATCCAAAACTAACTCTAACTCTCACAGGTAGTACCCGAATCTCAGATCTATCTTAGAAAACAACCAGCCCCTACTAGCTGCTCCAATAGATCATCAATCCTACATGGGAATACCTGCCCTTGGTAGTGACCTTGTTCAACTGCCCGAAGTTGACACAGGGTCTCAAAGATCCATCCTGCTTTTCCCACAACAACACTGGAGCAATCCAGGGTGAGGTACTAGGTCGGATAAAACCCCTTTTTTACCAAGCCTCGCCCCTACTCTGACTACTACTTCTCTCTATGCAGGCGCCATCCTGTAGGGGAGAATAGAAATGGTTCTGGGTCCAGACACCACTCCTATGCTCAACTCTAACTCCCTGACAGGTGGTAAACCTGACAACTAGCCTGGGAAGACATCTAAGCACTCTCTAACAACTGGCACTGAGGCTGGTTCCTTGACCGGACTACTAAACTCTCAAACAAGAGCTAGAACCCTTTGACAACCCCTCCTACACACCCTACGAGCCTGACAAGCCGACATCAAACCTCTAGGCATCCCTACACTGTCCTCACAGAAGACCACCTCTGACCCATCCCGTCCTCTGAACCTGACTACCTTGTCTCTGCAGACCAAGATAGCACTACGAGTAGAAAAACCCAGTCCAACCCTAAACTGACGTCCAAACAGTCAATTCTAGGACCTCAAAGTCGGGTGGAAGGCATCTACCCTCAACTGTCACAGAACTGAACCGGCAGACTGACTCTGCCACAGATGGGTCACACTCGGGTCCACTGACCCAAAGAGAACACTCTAGCCCAGAAGCTATCAACTCAACCTCTCGACGGCTCCTAGAGCAACTAAAGAAAGAGAAACACCAGGGTTTACAAAAACATATACATCAGAACATTCAAAAGCGAGCATACCTTACACCACCATGTTTAATGTGTCTGCCTCCTGCTGAGCTTGGGTGAAGATCCGAGCTGAAGCTGACGGACCTTCTCCGCGGGAACCTTCAGAAGAAAAGGCTAACCCTCTCCCTCTACCTCGACCACTGACCTGCAACAGGGCTGGAGTTGCTGGCTGAGCCGCTCTACCTGAAGTTGCCCGCTGAAACTGTGCCAACCAGGGCGCAATGGGACACTCACGTACCATGTGCCCTTCCTGACCGCATCTAAAACATAGATTAGTCCCAATCAGACAGACTCCCTTGTGCGGCCTACCGCACCTCAAGCATCTTGAACTGCCTGAGCCAGAGCTAGAACCACCACCTAATCCTAGACTAGCCTTCAAATTCTTCCAAAGCTTCTTCCTCTTCCCCCTCAGGGTTCTGCCCCACTTCTTGCTTTTCGTGGAGGCTGTACTCAGAGTGGAGGGATCAATCCCTTCTGAACCTGAGATTCTGGAATCCTGAGTCTGAGCATCCTCCTGAGAATCTCCCATACCTTCTTCTAGCACTCTGATTCCCAACCTGACATCTCTTCTCTGAACACCCATCTCTACTTCCCTCATACTAGCTGACATCCTTCTTGGAGCCATTCCTTCTCTGCTTACATTAAAAGACCTTCTAGGGTCCCTTGATGTTCCCCATCTGCTGACTCCCCACGACTGCGCTCTTGGCAGAGCAGGGGGAAAGGTGTCCATACCTTCCCTCTCAGATGGAACTCCAGTCGATTCCACAGATCGACGAAAGCCTCGCATCTTAGCTCCTCTGAAGAACAACACACAAACATGCAAACAATCATTAGCATCATACGGTTCAGGTGGAAACACATGAACCTGCAACATACATAGCATACATAGCATATCATTAGTGCACATGCAAAACATCATGGCATTTCACATCATCAATCAAGACAGGACTCTACATCCTATCCTAGTGGACATGATTTTTCCTATTGTGCTTGCCCTTCTATGACATCTATGAGCCCGACACACTATAGGTCCGACCATATGAACCTGAGGCTCTGATACCAATCTGTAACGACCCGGAAACCAGACCGCTACCGGCGCTAGGATCCAGATCGGCTTAAGGCCGCTGGGACCTGTAGCAAGCCTAACATACATCCTATCACCTGGTCAAATCCCATACATGATCAAAACTTTAACATAAAAACTGTAACATATGATGTATAGACCGAGCTTGACCTGTATGCGACATAACTGGCAACATAAAGAACCCCCTACTAGAGCCCTTATCAAAACTCTAGCTGGGTCAACATAACATACATCAAGCTGGGATTACATCCAAAGAACTAGAACCTAACATGTGCATGCATCAAACCATAAACATAAGACCTCCACTAGGGTCCTCATCAAATACTCTAGCGTGGTAAACAATACATGCCACCAGTTTGGTTCAAACTCAACTCAACATTAAAACATAACATACATCATGTACTAAACAGGGACTAACTAAGTCTTAAGGCTAAGCACAACACTAATCCATAAACATAACTCTACTTTACGTTACATTACATTACATTATCTTACAATACATTATCTCAATTTACTTACATTACATGTCCACACTAAAAGTACTAATCTATTGCATTAAAAAGACTTTTACCCTTGACGTCTTCCGGGACTACCTCTGACCTGCAAAACTGGGGTTAGGGGAGAGGGGTGAGCTAAAAAGCCCAGTGAGTAGAAATAGAAAAACAGTTCATTAATTATATGCTTTCATGAAATGCGTCACTACCCAAACATTTCACATAACGGATGGACATGACCACCAAAACTCCCTCTGTCTGTAACATAACATGGTGCCCGGCCCTTCGGGCTCCTCAGGACTTCATTATGCCCGGCCCTTCGGGCTCCTCAGGACTTCATTATGCCCGGCCCTTCGGGCTCCTCAGGACTTCATTATGCCCGGCCCTTCGGGCTCCTTAGGACTTCATTATGCCTGGCCCTTTGGGCTCCTCAAGACTTCATTATGCCCGGCCCTCGATGGGGCTCCTCAGGACTTCATTAACATAACTTATCTAGGGCTATTGGGGTCGCCTTGGTCCATCCACATCAACAGTAAATAATGCAATGCGTCATATTCGTGTAACTAGTGCAATCAACCTATTACATATAAACATGATGCATGAACATGCTTTAGGCATTTGCTTTCTTAAAGTAAAAGATTAAGTTTAGTTCTACTCACCTCTAGCAGACGCTGGACTGACTCTGCAACTGCTAACACTGATGACCTCCTCGGTCCCTCGGGTCCAATCCTACACAGGTGGACTCGAATGAGGTGCCAAACACACTCTAAACAACTCATAAACAACTTTCCAAAAAAACCCCTAAAATATCACTTAAACATGCATAGAAAATGCCCATGAAAGGGCTGGATAGGGCACTTTCGGCAGCACTTTCGGCGGCCGAATGTCCCTTTCAGAGCCGAAAGCCATGCAGGTTTGGCGGCAGGTTCGGCGGCCGAAGCCTCACTCTAGATCCGAAAGTCAAGCACCTTCGGTGGCCGAACATCACCTTCGACGGCCGAACATCACCTTCGACGGCCGAAAGTCTGCTCCGGATTCGAAACACAACTTTCGGGGGCAAGGTTAGGTGGCCAAACTATGCATCCACAGGCAGGTTCGGCGGCCGAAACTACCTTCGGCGGCCGAACCTGAGTTCATCCAGAACTCAGCCTCTTATGCATACAAGCCTCCCAAGCCTTCCAAACACCCCAAACAAGCATCCAACCTTTTAAAAACATGCATAAACCCTTAACCATGCACAAAGGAGCTTAAACAAGCTTAAACTCCAACAAAGAACATCATAGAGAATACATAAAGAGCTTATGACCCACATAAGCCAAAACCATCAAAACTATTCAAAACCTCACTTGCTCTCTCCCAATCATGCATACACTCTCCCACATGCATAAAGGAGCATAAACTAACATAAACTCTTCAACACAAACATCACATAACATACATTGGGCATAAAACCCACATAAACCTAAACATGCATATCTACCCATACTCAACCATTAAAACTCCATTAAACTTACTTAAAATTTCATTAAAACACAAGGAAAGCAAGGATCTACACTTACCTCTTGAAGATCGAGGGGTGGTGCGATTCCTAACTCGGAGGTGTGGAGGATCCAAGCTCCAAAAGCCTCCAAGCTCCCAAAACTCCTATTTAAGCTTCAAAACTTCAAAACAAGGGTAGAACTCATGAAAACTTGAGGGATGGGTAGAGAAAGCATGAAAATGATCAAAGGAGTACAAAAACTCACCTGAGCTCGAGAATGGGGAGAAAACTCGCCCATTTCCGATCTGAGGGCTCTTTATAGGTGACCTGGTCAAAGACCTTCGGCAGCCTAACGTGCCCCCTAAACTCATGCATGTTCGGCGGCCGAACTTGAGGTTCGGCGGCCGAACCTTGGTTCGTTCAAACAAAGCTTTCGGAGACCAAAAGCGCTCCCGAAATCTTCCCATGTTCGGCGGCCGAACTTCACTTTCGGCGGCCGAACCTGGCAAATGCCTCCTTGGTCTTTTCTTTTCAAAACTCAATTCTTTTCCATTTAAAACCATGAAATCAGTAAAAACATTTTAGAAACACATTTTACCCCTCTAGAAGACTCTGGCATCTTCGAAATTCCAGATTCCAACGGAGATTCCGCCGGAAGGGAGAGATTCCGATGCCGAAATCTAGCCGGGTATTACAATTGTACTCATTGGATTTAAATGCAGACGTTCCTATTCTAGCTCCAAAGAGCATATAATATCTTTCATATACTTAATATGAAAGTTGTGTGTAAATAACATGTTTCATGTGATCTTAGGTCTTTAGGCAAAAAGCGTATGACAGCTTGGATTTATTGTTTATCATTTATGTTGTCCCTTGAAGCAACCCAAGAGGGGGGTGAATTGGGTTTATAAAAAATTTAAAGGCAAAAACACAACTTAGAGAGGGATAAGGAAGAGTATGATCAACACAAGGATTTATAGAGGTTCGGCTATCTCAAGCCTACGTCCTCTCCTCAAGGCCCACCTTGAGAGTTCAACTCCACTATCAAATCTTCTTTAGGTGAAGATTAAAACCCTTATTGTAACATCCTCTGGGCCCACAATATTAGATATTGTTCGCTTTTTGGGTTCGAGGGCTTTGGCCCAGCCTTCCCCTCACGGTTTTGTTTCTCAGGGTTCACGCAAGCGTCCTTCCCCTGAAAACGCGTCTTCTGTGGTCTCTTGGGGCTTGCCCTTATAAGGCTTCCACCCTCCTTACCTCTTTCCGATGTGGGATACTTTCAATCCACCTCATAGGGCTTCTACCCCCCATAAGGCCTGAGCGTCCTCGCTCATCACATCGTACTCATAAGGCCCAAGCTTGTAACATCCTCTGGGCCCACAACAGTAGATATTGTCCGCTTTGGGTTCGAGGGCCTTGGCCCAGCCTTCCCCTCACGGTTTTGTTTCTCAGGGTTCACGCAAGCGTCCTTCCCCTGAAAACGCGTCTACTGTGGTCTCTTGGGGCTTGCCCTTATAAGGCTTCCCCCATCCTTACCTCTTTCCGATGTGGGATACTTTCAATCCACCTCATAGGGCTTCTACCCCCCATAAGGCCTGAGCGTCCTCGCTCAGCACACCGTACTCATGAGGCCCAGGCTCTGATACCAATTGTAACATCCTCTGGGCCCACAACAGTAGATATTGTCTGCTTTGGGTTCGAGGGCCTTGGCCCAGCCTTCCCCTCATGGTTTTGTTTCTCAGGGTTCACGCAAGCGTCCTTCCCCTGAAACGCGTCTTCTGTGGTCTCTTAGGGCTTGCCCTTATAAGGCTTCCCCCCTCCTTATCTCTTTCCAATGTGGGATACTTTCAATCCACCTCATAGGGCTTCTACCCCCCATAAGGCCTGAGTGTCCTCGCTCAACACACCGTAATCATGAGGCCCAGGCTTGTAACATCCTCTGGGCCCACAACAGTAGATATTGTCCGCTTTGGGTTCGAGGGCCTTGGCCCAGCCTTCCCCTCACGGTTTTGTTTCTCAGGGTTCACGCAAACGTCCTTCCCCTGAAAACGTGTCTGCTGTGGTCTCTTGGGGCTTGCCCTTATAAGGCTTCCCCCCTCCTTACCTCTTTCCGATGTGGGATACTTTCAATCCATCTCATAGGGCTTCTACCCCCCATAAGGCCTGAGCGTCCTCGCTCAGCACACCGTACTCATGAGGCCCAGGCTCTGATAACAATCTTAGAGCAAGCCTTTGCTCTTTACAATTCTCCTTTTTCACTCAAGAGCAATCCTTTACTCAATACCGCACTCACTACAGTAGAAACACTCAACAACCTTTACTCACTCTTGAAAAGCCAACAAATTACAACTCAAAACAAGCTTTCAAGAAATTAATGCTTTGGCTCAAGGTTTTGAGAAAGAGAGAGTGGAAAAAGATTTAATCACAATAAGTATTTGCTTAGACGGTTGTTGTAACCTATTCTTATCAAAAGCACGTTATATTTATAGCTCTATCATAAATATGGCCGTTTGGGGTGCATTAAATGCAACTAGAGCCGTTTATGTGCAGAAAAAACCGTTATATCGTGCTCAGAAAAACTCAGGTTCGGCGGCCTAAGGCTAAAGTTCGGCGGCCGAACCATTTGAGGTGAAGAACATCATCCTTTAAAAATGGACTTTCGGCGGCCTAAAGTCAAAGTTCGATAGCCGAACATGTGAGACTTTCGTCTCCGTCCCTCGCTTTCGGAAGCTGAAGTTTAGGCTTCGGAGGCAGACTTAAAACTCACTTTCGGCGGCCGAAGGTCAATGTTCGGCGGCCGAAAGTGTGGGACTTTCGTCTCTGTCCTTCAATTTCGGAAGCCAAACTTTTGGCTTAGGGGGCATACTGAAATCCCACTTTCGGCGGCCGAAGGTTAATGTTCAACGGCCGAAAGTGTGGGACTTTCGTCTCTATCCTACACTTTCGAAAGTCGAAGGTTTGACTTTAGGGGGCACAAAAATAATTCTTTAAATTTTTGAAAAATCATAACTTAGGTTATAAAAATCCATTTTTCAATCTGTTTGAATTTTTGTAACCTATATTTTTAGATCTTTTATTTTGATAAAGAATAATTTCAAAATCACTTCTTTTGAAAAATTTCATTTTAGTCCCCAAAAGATGAATGCTTAAAAAATTGGCCATATCTAAAAAACTTTTAGAAATGCAAGAAACCTTGAGCCATCACAATTAATTAATTGAAATTTACAATGAATAAATTGACAAAATATAAACAAGAGATTACTTTCTGATCCCTTTCTAGTGGTATGCTTCCAAAGTAGTCACTTTTAACTTTTGGAGACTGAAGCAATTTCATTCATGTTAGTAAGGGACCTACAAGCTCAACACAAACACCTTTGAAGATAATTAGTAGCACACCAATTGTTTATTAATTGTAACAGCCCGAAAACCGGTACCCCTCTGTAACGGTCCGAACCATCACTGGCACTAGGATCCAGATCGGCTTAAGGTCGCCGGGACCCGTAGCAAGCCGACTATACTCTCTGTGTACCTGATAAATCCCATACATGATAAAAAATACTCAACAATCCTGTAAAACTCTCCAGGCTTAACTACTGCTACTCAGATATGCCAATCTGAAATGACCCTCAGGGCCTATACCAGTGACTACTATCTGCTGTGGGTCAAGGGATTGAAACCCTTTTAATATGTAACACAATCCATTGGTATCTCATCAAAGCCATACATTAAGCCTGATACACACATTTCTCATCAAGAAATGTAAAACAGGATTCATGTACAAGGGATTAATCATACATCACACTAAAGCAAAGACATTAGGGAAAGCACAAGTCTATCCAGTATATGACAGTACATATCTATACATTACATCACAACTAATCTTTTATTTACATCATGTCCACTACGCTATTACAAACATACATTCATGCATATCTTTCTTTATTCTTGTTGACTCTGACTTCCCATAGCTATCTCAGAACCTGCAAAACTGGGGTTAAGGGAGTGGGATGAGCTCTATAGCCCAGTGAGTAGGAACAATAAAACAGTTCATTCATTACGTGCTCTCATGGAATGCATCACATCACAAACATATCATCTCACGGATGAATTTGTCACCACTAGCCCTCTACTGTATGTCATAATATGTCCTGCTGTGCCAAGGAGACTAGGTCATCACCTGGACTTCTCTTATCTATCTCATATCATAACATGTCCCACTGTGCCAAGGAGACTAGGTCATCACCTGGACTTCTCTTATCTGACTAGCTATCTGTCTATCTCATAGTACCAGGAGCGACCTGGTATGGCTATCTCATGCCATATCTCATCTGATCTCATAGTATCTCTGATTATATCAAGGGCTAAGGATCATCCAATATTCATCCACACAAATATCATCTTATGCAATGCATCATATTCGTGGATTCTAATGCAACACAACCTAATACATAACATGGCATTTTATGATGCATGAATCATGCTAGAAACGTGTCATTTCTCAAGTAAAATATGAAGTTTAGTTCCACTCACCTGTAGCCACTGCTTGACTCACTCTGGGCTAACTCTAACTCGGAAGCAGCTACTACTGCTAAACACCTCGGTTCCTCGGGTACAATCCTACAATGGAGGATGCAAATGAGGCACCAAACATACTTGATAGAGCATAATTTAGTCCATTTTATATTAATATTATTGATAAATATTTACATGATTTTTGCTTAATTTATTGTTTTTAATATTATTTTGCAGAAAATAGTGTAAAAGGACAATTTGGAGAAAAACCCCCTAAAACTGCCTTATTTAGAGCTTAGAAATAATTGGGCAGCAAAGGACACTTGGGCCCGCTTATGGACAGCCCATGGAGCCACTCAATTCACACCCATCCTCAGTACTTCACACACGGGCCAAGCTCGTTCAGCACACTGGACACATGCAAACGGCCCATTCCCGCACAATCGTGCACGGGACCAAAGCACTCCATCTACGCACACTTCACGTGGACCGAGCTTCTCACATGGGACCGCCCACTCAAGCCAAGCTCGTGGACCGCACTTCTTCACATGGACAGTGGACCCCATCCATTCACGCCCATTCCCGCTTCGACGCCCACTTCGCCATTCCCTCCAGTGGATCAAGCCCGCACGTCCACCTTGTACTCATGGACCGCGCTTCACCTAATCATGCGCATGTGGACAGCAACTCTAGATTAGGGTGCACATCTCTCACTATTTAAAGGACAATTCCAATCTCTTCCAGGAGACTACAATTTCTCATTCGGCAGTTTCCGCAGAGCTCCTGCGCAGCTCCTTCGGTTCTTTCTTTTTCCTTTATTTTATTTTATTTTTTTATTTTAATTTTCTATTTTTAATTCAGCCAATGAGTGGCTGATTTCTTTAATTCTAGTTGAGGATTGGTTGAAACTAAGGTTGTTTAATGGGTTGTGAGATCTGAACATAAATTATTGTCTTTGGTTTTGTTCAATATTTATGCAATTGATGCTTTAATTACATGATTACTTTGTTGTTTTGATCAAATTGGCCACTTGATTTTAATTGCAAAGTTAATTGATTGTTAGTTGGGATTATTTTTAGTCCGTAATTGCTGGAAATATTCTGACCTTAGAACACTTGGCGTAAAAACCAAGGAATTGCATGATCTAGCGTTATCTCCATACGTTTGGGTAGCTAGGATTGGATCTCTCTATTTCTTTATGCAATTGACAATTGTTTTGATGCCTATGGCCCAAGGACGTTCCTTGGCAATTTGTTAATTAGTAATTAATTAGAGGACGTTCCCTAATTAATTTAATCATAAGGAGAGACATGGTGGTGAGAAGCGTCTTCCACCCCCATAACTAATCTATTGAACCAATCGAGATAATTTAAGTTTCAATGATCAACCCAAACAACCAAAGTGGATCCATATCTTCAACTAGGCTTTTCTCATATTGATTTACTCTTTTATTTTAATTATTTGCTTTCTATTATTACTCTCATTATTAGTTACTACAATCAATCTCAAACCCCCCATTTTACTTTTATTGCAATTTATTTTTATTCTATTTCCAGTTTATCTCATTTGATCCCACTTTCAGTTTTTATCTCATTTTTTGTTTATCTCATTGTTTCAGTTAATTTTATTGGTCTTGTTGAGAAAAAATAAATAGGTAATCAATTCTCTGTGGATTCGATCCTTTCACCACTATCTGCAGTTGTAAAATTGTTGATAACCAAAAAGGTTATTTTTGACCGGTTTCGACAACCGCGAGTCAAAAATTGGCGCCGTTGCCGGGGAGTTGATTTAACTTATTTGTTTTTCTTTCAAGACCAAATAAAAAAAAAAAAAAAAAAAAAGAGAAAGGTAGCACCACTGAATCTACCTCTGAAGAAGTCACCATCGCAGAATTAAATCATGGATGAGGAATGGACACCTTTTCGCCTCGCAGAACTTTATGAACAAATCGCTGCTGCGAAAAGTTTTGTTATAGACCAAACTGCACAAGCTCTTGAAGCACAACAACTCCAACAAATACATGCATGTAAAGGATTCTATGAACCATCAAGATATGCAATGCCTCAAGATCTCAGAACTAATCTTCATAAGACGTTGGAGACTTTGCAAAATGTTCAACAAGAAGCAGATCGAATAGCCGCCAAAATGAGAGCAGACATGGTAAGAAAAGAGGAAGAGCTCCAAGATGGTGAGACAGATGATGAAAGTTGGCAAGTACAAGAACAAGCCTCTGAAGAAATACAACCAGAATACTGTTTGTCCAAACAAACTGATCAAACATAACTTGTTGATAGTTTAAATATCATTGATTGTTTAAACAAAGATGTTTTTGATATAAAAGATGATATACTAAATGATGATCCTTGCAGGGAAGAGAGCCAAAAAGAGCCGGAACTGAAAGAAACTAACTGTTACATCCAACAGGTGGACTGCGAACACGCACAGAACAAAGGAGAGCCAATCACACCTCTTTAGATCAATCTTGCGCAGTCAGAAGGAACTCCAACTGAACCACCTCAGCTTAGACCGCAGGACAGTCCTGCAACTCCTCTAGTTGCACCTCTTCAGCTTCCATCGCATGAAACTCCTTTCATTCTTCCATTGCAGATCAATCTTGCGCAAGAAGGAGTACCTGAAATCCTCTCAGGCGCGTCCTTTCAGCTTCCAACACAAATCAGTCTTCCACCTCAGTTAGGTCCTATGCAGAAGGAGGAAACTGAAACTCCTTTCATCCTTCCAATGCAAACAGTCCATGCCCAGGAGGAACAAATGGTAGTCCAATGGCCCAAACCAAAGGAGCATGCAGATCAATGCCTGCCCAAACCTCCAGATAAGGTAGAATTTGTTTTGCCTGAACTTAATGCCAAATTGCAGCCACCCATGGAGAAATATCAATTGAAGTTGGAAGTGCTCAAAAATGCAAACATAAAGGCTAGAGGCACACCTCATCTGAAAGAGGAGAAGCTAATCATGTTACTTCATGAGTACATGGAAAAATTAGGATGGGCAATGACCCAATCAAAAGGAATGCTACACTTTTTGCTCAATGCAGTTGGGACTCTTTTCCCTTCTCCAATTACTTGAGCCTTGATCAAGAGGATCGCACCATGCACACCACACCCAGGGGAGTACTCAGTTTCTTTTGCATTTTAATATTTCCTATACATTGAGGACAATGCATGATTTAGGTGTGGGGGTGCATATTTCTGAATTTTTACTTTTTAAGTTTATTTTTGCTTTGATTTTTAGTTTGCTTGCATTAGTTGAAATTTTTTTCATTTTTTTTGCTTTCAATAATACACACACAACCACAACCATCTTCTTCTTTTTGTTTTGCTCTACTCAAAACTGATGAACTATGTTGAATGAGTCTTTCTTTCCATGACCCCATTGATGTGAAAACTCTTTAAACTTATGTTGAATCACTTGCAGTGGGTTATATTCATGCTTGAGAATTGCCTTTTGAATTGAATCTTTGAGTTTGCCATGGTGAAAAATATATTGATGACCCTCAATTGATCGAGAATAAATTAAAATTGTGTGAATGAACTTAATGTGACTTGATTTAGCAATTGGTGTTGATTTGCCCAAATCATTGAGAGAAAGAAAATTCAGCAAAGGCAAAGACCTCAAAAGCACAAATTGAAAATTGCTCCAATGGTCAAAAGACTATGAACAAGGCAAGTAGCCACTTGGGTAGGTGACCAACTGAAAAATATAAACCTTCAAATAAAAAATAGGTTGGTGACCTTTCCAAGCGAGATCTAAAGTGCAAAAGCCTGAATAAAGTACTTCAAGGTAAGGGCAAGTCAATCCAAAAGCTAGAAAAAGTCTTAACAAAAATGTGCATGTATGGTCTCTCTTGAGGAAAACAAATCCTAGCCATGGTAAGTAAAGGGAAACAAGGAAAAAAGGTGAGTAATCTTCATACATATATTCTTCACTGCAATGATTCAAAATAGGGGTTTAGAGTAAGAGTTTAAGTGGAAATAAGGATCTAGAGTGAGAAAGCTTGTTTGACTATGTTTATTTGCTTGAGGACAAGTAAAAGGCTAAGTGTGGGGGTATTTGATAGAGCATAATTTAGTCCATTTTATATTAATATTATTGATAAATATTTACATGATTTTTGCTTAATTTATTATTTTTAATATTATTTTACAGAAAATAGTGTAAAAGGACAATTTGGAGAAAAATCCCCTAAAACTGCCTTATTTAGAGCTTAGAAATAATTGGGCAGCAAAGGACACTTGGGCTCGCTTATGGACAGCCCATGGAGCCACTCAATTCACACCCATCCTCAGTACTTCACACACGGGCCAAGCTCGTTCAGCGCACTGGACACATGCAAACGGCCCATTCCCGCACAATCACGCACAGGTGAATCAAGCACCCGTGCACGGGACCAAAGCACTCCATCAACGCACACTTCACGTGGACCGAGCTTCTCACATGGGACCGCCCACTCAAGCCAAGCTCGTGGACCGCGCTTCTTCACATGGACAGTGGACCCCATCCATTCACGCCCATTCCCGCTTCGACGCCCACTTCGCCATTCCCTCCAGTGGATCAAGCCCACACGTCCACCTTGTACTCATGGACCGCGCTTCACCTAATCATGCGCATGTGGACAGCAACTCCAGATTAGGGCGCACATCTCTCACTATTTAAAGGACAATTCCAATCTCTTCCAGGAGACTACAATTTCTCATTCGGCAGTTTCCGCAGAGCTCCTGCGCAGCTCCTTCGGTTCTTTCTTTTTCCTTTATTTTATTTTATTTTTTTATTTTAATTTTCTATTTTTAATTCAGCCAATGAGTGGCTGATTTCTTTAATTCTAGTTGAGGATTGGTTGAAACTAAGGTTGTTTAATGGGTTGTGAGACCTGAACATAAATTATTGTCTTTGGTTTTGTTCAATATTTATGCAATTGATGCTTTAATTACATGATTACTTTGTTGTTTTGATCAAATTGGCCACTTGATTTTAATTGCAAAGTTAATTGATTGTTAGTTGGGATTATTTTTAGTCCGTAATTGCTGGAAATATTCTGACCTTAGAACACTTGGCGTAAAAACCAAGGAATTGCATGATCTAGCGTTATCTCCATACGTTTGGGTAGCTAGGATTGGATCTCTCTATTTCTTTATGCAATTGACAATTGTTTTGATGCCTATGGCCCAGGGACGTTCCTTGGCAATTTGTTAATTAGTAATTAATTAGAGGACGTTCCCTAATTAATTTAATCATAAGGAGAGACATGGTGGTGAGAAGCGTCTTCCACCCCCATAACTAATCTATTGAATCAATCGAGATAATTTAAGTTTCAATGATCAACCCAAATAACCAAAGTAGATCCATATCTTCAACTAGGCTTTTCTCATATTGATTTACTCTTTTATTTTAATTATTTGCTTTCTATTATTACTCTCATTATTAGTTACTACAATCAATCTCAAACCCCCCATTTTACTTTTATTGCAATTTATTTTTATTCTGTTTTCAGTTTATCTCATTTGATCCCACTTTCAGTTTTTATCTCATTTTTTGTTTATCTCATTGTTTCAGTTAATTTTATTGGTCTTGTTAAGAAAAAATAAATAGGTAATCAATTCTCTGTGGATTCGATCCTTTCACCACTATCTGCAGTTGTAAAATTGTTGATAACCAGAAAGGTTATTTTTGACCGGTTTCGACAACCGCGAGTCAATACTCTATGCAACTGATAAACAACTCCCCAAAACCCCTTTAGAACACTTCAAAACAAGTATGCAAAACAAGCAAAGGAAGGTTGGACAGCGCACCTTCGGCAGCACCTTCGACGGCCGAATGTCTCCTCCAGAGACGAAAGTCGGGCATGTTCGGCGGCCGAATCCTCCTTCGGCTGCCGAACCTGAGTTCATCCAGAACTCAGCTTCGTGCATACACACGCCTCCCACACCTTCCAATCCTTCCCAACATGCATCCAACCTCTCTAACTCATCCATATCTCAAAACAACAAGCACATAGGAGCTTAAGACAACTTAAACTCCAACAAACAAGCTCAGCAAGCAAACATAAAGCATAAAGGGTCTATGAACCCTAATATGCACAACTCATGCAAACTCAAGCATGAACTCCCCTTCCCTTCATAAAAACTTATAGAAAACAGTATAAAAACCAAGGATCTCCACTTACCTCTTGAAGAACAAAGGCTGGTGTGATCCAAACTCGAAGATATGGAGATCCAAGCTCCAAACTCCTCCAAGCTTTCAAACTCTTCAAAAACACATAAAACTTACTTAAAACTTATTTAACTTTGAAAGATTTGATGAAAATCCATGAAAACAATCCAAGGAGATCAAGAACTCACCTAGGCCAGAAAAAGAGAAGAATCCTCCTTTTTTCTGGACTCGGTGCCCTTTATAGATGAACAACCGCCTCAGCTTCGGCAGCCGAATCGCATGCAAAACCATGCAACGTTTGGCGGCCGAACTCAGACTTTCAGGGGCCGAATCTTAGGCATTTTCTGCAGCCGAACTTTACCTTCGGTGGCCGAACCTGGCAAAATTCCTCATTGGCCTTTTCTCTTCCAAACGCAATCCTTTCGCTCTTTAAAACCTTCAAACACTTAAAACCTTTAAGAAAATCTTTCTCTTACCCTTCTAGATACCTCTGACATCCTCGAATTCCCCCGGGCGATAGGAATTCCGATGCCTAAGCTAGCCGGGTATTACATTCTTCCCCCCTTTAAGAACATTTGTCCTCGAATGTTCAAACAACAAACAAATAAACAACGAAGCGGAAATCTGCTCTCCAAAGAGAAACACAGATATCGCTGGAGTAAGAACTCCCGGGTCGCCTAGCCATACTACCCTCTTGGGGTGATTCTAAAGGACTTCTCTTCTCAGATCTTTCTATTCTTCTATTCTACGGGCTGAGTGTGTATGATCCGTTCTAACTATGCTATACAGGTGAGATTTCCTGAGATCTCCACCTCTGGTTCATACAGAACCTCTATCGGATCCAACACCATTCTAGAATAAAAGAACTAAGGAAACCAAATGGTTCTCCTCTTAGAAGTAGATTACTCCTAGCTCTTTAGTCCTCTACAGGATTCCATGGATTTAACCTTTTAGCTTTCACCCCTCAACGGCTCACCACACACAACACTGTAACCTTCTGCTACGCACTGTGATCCTTGCCCGCCTTTCTTCTTCTTTACTATACTGGCTTCTTCTCTTCTGATCCCTTCTAACTATAAGATAAGCTGGTAAGCGACTTCTGACTGAGGGCAGTTAACATCTCATCTGCCTCATCCAGTAGATATTATTTTGTATACTCAGAGTCACTGAGCAGTTTTACCCCTTACCTCTGTTTTAGACTCTTCACTATAAACTCCTTTGAGCGATAAAGATCTCATCTTCACTCAACTGCTAAACTGACTTTTCTCTAACTTTCGACATATAGTTCCCGACTCTCAGATCTATTATGAAAAAAAACCAGCTTCTACTAGTTGTTCCTATAGATTATCCATTTTGTATGGGAACACTTGTCCTTGGTAGTGATTTTGTTCAACTGCTCACAGTCGTTACAAAATCTCAAGGTTTCATCCTTCATTTCTCACACCGACACTGGAACATTCCAGGGTGAGGTACTAGGTCAGATATAACCTTTATCTACCAAGCTTCTCTATACTATTCTACCTATGCTCGCTCTACAGGTGCCATCTTGTAGGGTAGAAGGAAAGAAATGGTTCCGCGTCCAGACACCACTTCTCGTCCAATCTCTGACTCCCTGACAGATGGTAAACCTGACAGTTCGTCTGGGAAAAACATCTAGAACTCATTAACTACGGGCATTGAGGCTAATTCCCCGATCTGACTACAAAACGCGCTCACAAGAGCTAGAACCCTCTGACTTCCTTTCCTGTGTACCTATAAGCCTGCTGGGCTGACATCAAACCTCTAGGCACCTATACTTTGTCCCTTCCAAGGACTACCCTTGATCCATCCAGCACTCTGAACTCTCCTACCTCATCTCTGTAAACACAGGTAGTACAATGAGTAGCTAGCCAATCCGCCCTAGAATGACACCAAATAGTCAACTCTAGAACCATAAGGTCAGCTGGATGGCATCTACTCACCACAACTCTGAACTGAACTAACTGACTGACTCTGCCTCAGATGGATCACACTCAGGTCCACTGACCCAAGGAAAACACTCTAAGCCCAGAAGTCATCAAACCCACTCTATCAACGGCTCACAACCAACAAGGAAAGCAAAACACTAGGGTTCAAAACAAACAGCATACACATCCGAACATCCACAAGTGAACGTACCTGACGTCACTGTGTTCGATGTGATAGCCTACTACTGAGTCAGGATGAAGATCCGAGCTAAAGCTAACGGAACTTCCCTCGGGAACCTACTAATGGAAAGGCCAACCCTTTCCTCTGCCTCAACCACCACCTAATCCCAGACTAAACTGAAATTTCCATTCTTACTCTTTTCTTACTCTTCTACTTCTTACTCTGTTTTCTGCATTAATTCTTATACTTGAGGGCTGCACTCGGAGATGAGAGATCACTCTCCCTATACCTGGATAAAATCCAAGGCCATAGCATCTCGTTGCAACACTCTCGAGCTCTTTCCTGGCTTACTAACCTCTAGCTACTACTCGTTTGGCTTTTACTCTCTCTCTCACTTTACTGGTGCCATCCTGCAGAGAAAACTATGAATGGTTTTGGGTCTAGACACCATTCCTCTATCCCATTCTACTCTTAACAGGTGGTAAACCTGACGGCTTGTTTGGGACAACATCTGAAACGTTTCTCTGGCTGCGGGAACTAAAACTGGTTCCCCTCCTGATCTGACTACCTGCTATGCTTTCTGACACAAGCAAGAAACCTCTGATAACCTCTCCTAAACAGTTTAAGAGCCTATAGGGCTGATATCAAATTCCAGGCATCGCTACACTGTCCCCTCAACAAACGACTTGTGATCCATCCTAATCGCTACGCCTGACTACTCTGTCTCTGCTATCTAAGGCAGTACTATGAGTAGCTCGCCCATCCACCCTTAGAATGACATCAAACAATCACCCTAGAACCACTAGGTCAGCTGGAAGGCACCTACTCACAACTAGCACTGAACTCAACTGGCAGACTGACTCTGCCGCTGATGGATCACATTTGGGTCTATTGGCCCAAAGAGGCCATTCTAATCCCAGAAGCTATCAAACCCCTACTCTCTATGGCTCTCAAAGCACTAAGGAAAGCGAAACATCAGAGCCTCTAATAGCAGACACATCAAAACATATGGAAGTGAAAAGTACCTGTCACCGCCATGTCCGATGTGTGAGCCTCCGGCTGCGTCAAAGCGAAGATCCGTGCTGGTACTGATGGACCTTCACCTGGGGAACCTGTGGAAGAAGGAGTGATCTCGCTCCCTCTGCCTCTGCCCAGCGCCATGGCTAGAGCTCCTGGCTGAGCCACTCTATCTGAGGCTGTCTGCTGGGACTGTGTTATCAAAGTCGCGGTGGAACACTCACGTGCTATGTGCCCCTCCTGTCCGCACCTGAATCATGCTGTTGTCCCTTCTAGACAGACTCCCTTGTGCCTCCTACCACACCTCATACATCGAGAACTATCCCAACCAGAACTCGAGCCATCACTAAAACCCATACTAGAGTTGACCCTCTTCCAGAACTCTTTTTTTCTTTGACCCTTTCAGGCCTCTCACTTTCTTTTTTTATTCTTTGCAGCAGCCTCACCCAAAGGGAAACGAGCACTATCCTCTGGGTAAAAGCACAACATCACACAAAACATCAAATGATCCATGGTAAAACACATGAATCCACAACATATATATCACATATCAATAATGCACATGTATCTCGTCATGGCATTTCACATCATCATGCAAGACAGGACTCCACATCCTATCCTAGTGGACATGATTTTTGCCTATTGTGCTTACCCTCCTATACAAGACAACACCTCTTTCCGATGTGGGATATCTCTAGTCCTTGAGCATCTTTGCTCAACACATCGTACTCTTGAGGCCCTATGCTCTGATACTAATCTGTTACTGCCCGGAAAGCGGTACCACTCTGTAACGGTCCGAACCATCACTGGCACTAGGATCCAGATCGGCTTAAGGCCGCCGGGACCCGTAGCAAGCCGACTATACTCTCTGTGTACCTGATACATGATAAAAAATACTCAACAATCCTATAAAACTCTCCAGGCTTAACTACTACTACTCAGATATACCAATCTGAAATGGCCCTCAGGGCCTATACCAGTGACTACTATCTGCTGTGGGTCAAGGGATTGAAACCCTTTTAATCTGTAACACAATCCACTGGTATCTCATCAAAGCCATACATTAAGCCTGATACACACATTTCTCATCAAGAAACGTAAAAGAGGATTCATGTACAAGGGATTAATCATACATCACACTAAAGCAAAGACATTAGGGAAAGCACAAGTCTATCCAGTATATGACAGTACATATCTATACATTACATTACAACTAATATTTTATTTACATCATGTCCACTACGCTATTACAAACATACATTCATGCATATCTTTCTTTATTCTTGTTGACTCTGACTTCCCATAGCTATCTCAGAACCTGCAAAACTTGGGTTAAGGGAGTGGGATGAGCTCTATAGCCCAGTGAGTAGGAACAATAAAACAGTTCATTCATTACGTGCTCTCATGGAATGCATCACATCACAAACATATCATCTCACGGATGAATTTGTCACCACTAGCCCTCTACTGTATGTCATAATATGTCCTGCTGTGCCAAGGAGACTAGGTCATCACCTGGACTTCTCTTATCTATCTCATATCATAACATGTCCCACTGTGCCAAGGAGACTAGGTCATCACCTGGACTTCTCTTATCTGACTAGCTATCTGTCTATCTCATAGTACCAGGAGCGACCTGGACTATCCAGGAGCGACCTGGTATGGCTATCTCATGCCATATCTCATCTGATCTCATAGTATCTCTGCTTATATCAAGCGCTAAGGATCATCCAACATTCATCCACACAAATATCATCTTATGCAATGCATCATATTCATGGATTCTAATGCAACACAACCTAACACATAACATGGCATTTTATGATGCATGAATCATGCTAGAAACGTGTCATTTCTCAAGTAAAATATGAAGTTTAGTTCCACTCACCTGTAGCCACTGCTTGACTCACTCTGGGCTAACTCTAACTCGGAAGCAGCTACTAGTGCTAAACACCTCGGTTCCTCAGGTACAATCCTACAATGGAGGATGCAAATGAGGCACCAAACATACTCTATGCAACTGATAAACAACTCCCCAAAACCCCTCTAGAACACCTCAAAACATGCATGCAAAACAAGCAAAGGAAGGTTGGACAGGGCACCTTCGGCAGCACCTTCGGCAGCCGAATGTCTCCTCCAGAGACGAAAGTCGGGCATGTTCGGCGGCCGAATCCTCCTTCGGCTGCCGAACCTGAGTTCATCCAGAACTCAGCTTCGTGCATAAACACGCCTCCCACACCTTCCAATCCTTCCCAACATGCATCCAACCTCTCTAACTCATCCATATCTCAAAACAACAAGCACATAGGAGCTTAAGACAACTTAAACTCCAACAAACAAGCTCAGCAAGCAAACATAAAGCATAAAGGGTCCATAAACCCTAATATACACAACTCATGGAAACTCAAGCATGAACTCCCCTTCCCTTCATAAAAACTTATAGAAAACAGTATAAAAACCAAGGATCTCCACTTACCTCTTGAAGAACAAAGGCTGGTGTGATCCAAACTCGAAGATATGGAGATCCAAGCTCCAAACTCCTCCAAGCTTTCAAACTCTTCAAAAACACATAAAACTTACTTAAAACTTGTTTAACTTTGAAAGATTTGATGAAAAACCATGAAAACAATCCAACGACATCAAGAACTCACCTAGGCCAGAAAGAGAGAAGAATCCTCCTCCTTTTTTCTGGACTCGGTGCCCTTTATAGATGAACAACCGCCTCAGCTTCGACAGCCGAATCGCATGCAAAACCATGCAACGTTTGGCGGTCGAACTCAGACTTTCGGGGGCCGAATCTTGGGCATTTTCGGCGGCCGAACTTTACCTTCGGGGGCTGAACCTGGCAAAATGCCTCCTTGGCCTTTTCTCTTCCAAACGCAATCCTTTCGCTCTTTAAAACCTTCAAACCCTTAAAACCTTTAAGAAAATCTTTCTCTTACCCTTCTAGATACCTCTGACATCCTCGAATTCCCCCGGGCGGTAGGAATTCCGATGCCTAAGCTAGCCGGGTATTACATTCTTCCCCCCTTTAAGAACATTTGTCCTCGAATGTTCAAACAACAAACAAATAAACAACGAAGCGGAAATCTGCTCTCCAAAGAGAAACACAGATATCGCTGGAGTAAGAACTCCCGGGTCGCCTAGCCATACTACCCTCTTGGGGTGATTCTAAAGGACTTCTCTTCTCAGATCTTTCTATTCTTCTATTCTACGGGCTGAGTGTGTATGATCCGTTCTAACTATGCTATACAAGTGAGATTTCCTGAGATCTCCACCTCTGGTTCATACAGAACCTCTATCGGATCCAACACCATTCTAGAATAAAAGAACTAAGGAAACCAAATGGTTCTCCTCTTAGAAGTAGATTACTCCTAGCTCTTTAGTCCTCTACAGGATTCCATGGATTTAACCTTTTAGCTTTCACCCCTCAACGGCTCACCACACACAACACTGTAACCTTTCGCTATGCACTCTAATCCTTGCCCGCCTTTCTTCTTCTTTACTATACTGGCTTCTTCTCTTCTGATCCCTTCTAACTATAGGATAAGCTGGTAAGCGACTTCTGACTGAGGGCAGTTAACATCTCATCTGCCTCATCCAGTAGATATTATTTTGTATACTCAGAGTCGCTGAGCAGTTTTACCCCTTACCTCTGTTTTAGACTCTTCACTATAAACTCCTTTGAGCGATAAAGATCTCATCTTCACTCAAATGCTAAACTGACTTTTCTCTAACTTTCCACATATAGTTCCCGACTCTCAGATCTATTATGAAAAACAACCAGCTTCTACTAGTTGTTCCTATAGATTATCCATTTTGTATGGGAACACTTGTCCTTGGTAGTGATTTTGTTCAACTGCTCACAGTCGTTACAAAATCTCAAGGTTTCATCCTTCATTTCTCACACCGACACTGGAACATTCCAGGGTGAGGTACTAGGTCAGATATAACCTTTATCTACCAAGCTTCTCTATACTATTCTACCTATGCTCGCTCTACAGGTGCCATCTTGTAGGGTAGAAGGAAAGAAATGGTTCCGCGTCCAGACACCACTTCTCGTCCAATCTCTGACTCCCTGACAGATGGTAAACCTGACAGTTCGTCTGGGAAAAACATCTAGAACTCATTAACTACGGGCATTGAGGCTAATTCCCCGATCTGACTACAAAACTCGCTCACAAGAGCTAGAACCCTCTGACTTCCTTTCCTGTGTACCTATAAGCCTGCTGGGCTGACATCAAACCTCTAGGCACCTATACTTTGTCCCTTCCAAGGACTACCTCTGATCCATCGAGCACTCTGAACTCTCCTACCTCGTCTCTGTAAACACAATGAGTAGCTAGCCAATCCGCCCTAGAATGACACCAAATAGTCAACTCTAGAACCATAAGGTCAGCTGGATGGCATCTACTCACCACAACTCTGAACTGAACTAACTGACTGACTCTGCCTCAGATGGATCACACTCAGGTCCACTGACCCAAGGAGAACACTCTAAGCCCAGAAGTCATCAAACCCACTCTATCAACGGCTCACAACCAACAAGGAAAGCGAAACACTAGGGTTCAAAACAAACAGCATACACATCCGAACATCCACAAGTGAACGTACCTGACGTCACTGTGTTCGATGTGATAGCCTACTACTGAGTCAGGATGAAGATCCGAGCTAAAGCTAACGGAACTTCCCTCGGGAACCTACTAATGGAAAGGCCAACCCTTTCCTCTGCCTCAACCACCACCTAATCCCAAACTAAACTGAAATTTCCATTCTTACTCTTTTCTTACTCTTCTACTTCTTACTCTGTTTTCTGCATTAATTCTTATACTTGAGGGCTGCACTCGGAGATGAGAGATCACTCTCCCTATACCTGGATAAAATCTAAGGCCATAGCATCTCATAGCAACACTCTCGAGCTCTTTCCTGGCTTACTAACCTCTAGCTACTACTCGTTTGGCTTTTACTCTCTCTCTCACTTTACTGGTGCCATCCTGCAGAGAAAACTATGAATGGTTTTGGGTCTACACACCATTCCTCTATCCCATTCTACTCTTAACAGGTGGTAAACCTGACGGCTTGTTTGGGACAACATCTGAAACTTTTCTCTGTCTGCGGGCACTAAAACTGGTTCCCCTCTTGATCTGACTACCTGCTATGCTCTCTGACACAAGCAAGAAACCTCTGATAACCTCTCCTAAACAGTTTAAGAGCCTATAGGGCTGATATCAAATTCCAGGCATCGCTACACTGTCCCCTCAACAAACGACTTGTGATCCATCCTAATCGCTACGCCTGACTACTCTGTCTCTGCTATCTAAGGCAGTACTATGAGTAGCTCACCCATCCACCCCTAGAATGACATCAAACAATCACCCTAGAACCACTAGGTCAGCTGGAAGGCACCTACTCACAACTAGCACTGAACTCAACTGGCAGACTGACTCTGCAGCTGATGGATCACATTTGGGTCTATTGGCCCAAAGAGGCCATTCTAATCCCAGAAGCTATCAAACCCCTACTCTCTATGGCTCTCAAAGCACTAAGGAAAGCGAAACATCAGAGTCTCTAATAGCAGACACATCAAAACGTATGGAAGTGAAAAGTACCTGTCACCGCCATGTCCGATGTGTGAGCCTCCGGCTGCGTCAAAGCGAAGATCCGTGCTGGTACTGATGGACCTTCACCTGGGGAACCTGTGGAAGAAGGAGTGATCTCGCTCCCTCTGCCTCTGCCCAGCGCCATGGCTAGAGCTCCTGGCTGAGCCACTCTATCTGAGGTTGTCTGCTGGGACTGTGTTATCAAAGTCGCGGTGGAACACTCACGTGCTATGTGCCCCTCCTGTCCGCACCTGAATCATGCTGTTGTCCCTACTAGACAGACTCCCTTGTGCCTCCTACCACACCTCATACATCGAGAACTATCCCAACCAGAACTCGAGCCATCACTAAAACCCATACTAGAGTTGACCCTCTTCCAGAACTCTTTTTTTCTTTGACCCTTTCAGGCCTCTCACTTTCTTTTTTTATTCTTTGCAGCAGCCTCACCCAAAGGGAAACGAGCACTATCCTCTGGGTAAAAGCACAACATCACACAAAACATCAAATGATCCATGTTAAAACACATGAATCCACAACATATATATCACATATCAATAATGCACATGTATCTCGTCATGGCATTTCACATCATCATGCAAGACAGGACTCCACATCCTATCCTAGTGGACATGATTTTTGCCTATTGTGTTTACCCTCCTATACAAGACAACACTTCTTTCCGATGTAGGATATCTCTAGTCCTTGAGCATCTTTGCTCAACACATCGTACTCTTGAGGCCCTATGCTCTGATACCAATCTGTAACAGCCCGAAAAGCGGTACCCCTCCGTAACGGTCCGAACCATCACTGGCACTAGGATCCAGATCGGCTTAAGGCCGCCGGGACCCGTAGCAAGCCGACTATACTCTCTGTGTACCTGATAAATCCCATACATGATAAAAAATACTCAACAATCCTGTAACACTCTTCAGGCTTAACTACTGCTACTCAGATATGCCAATCTGAAATGGCCCTCAGGGCCTATACCAGTGACTACTATCTGCTGTGGGTCAAGGGATTGAAACCCTTTTAATCTGTAACACAATCCACTGGTATCTCATCAAAGCCATACATTAAGCCTGATACACACATTTCTCATCAAGAAACGTAAAACAGGATTCATGTACAAGGGATTAATCATACATCACACTAAAGCAAAGACATTAGGGAAAGCACAAGTCTATCTAGTATATGACAGTACATATCTATACATTACATTACAACTAATCTTTTATTTACATCATGTCCACTACGCTATTACAAACATACATTCATGCATATCTTTCTTTATTCTTGTTGACTCTGACTTCCTATAGCTATCTCAGAACCTGCAAAACTTGGGTTAAGGGAGTGGGATGAGCTTTATAGCCCAGTGAGTAGGAACAATAAAACAGTTCATTCATTACGTGCTCTCATGGAATGCATCACATCACAAACATATCATCTCACGGATGAATTTGTCACCACTAGCCCTCTACTGTATGTCATAATATGCCCTGTTGTGCCAAGGAGACTAGGTCATCACCTGGACTTCTCTTATCTATCTCATATCATAACATGTCCCACTGTGCCAAGGAGACTAGGTCATCACCTGGACTTCTCTTATCTGACTAGCTATCTGTCTATCTCATAGTACCAAGAGCGACCTGGACTATCTAGGAGCGACCTGGTATGGCTATCTCATGCCATATCTCATCTGATCTCATAGTATCTCTGCTTATATCAAGGGTTAAGGATCATCCAACATTCATCCACACAAATATCATCTTATGCAATGCATCATATTCGTGGATTCTAATGCAACACAACCTAATACATAACATGGCATTTTATGACGCATGAATCATTCTAGAAACGTGTCATTTCTCAAGTAAAATATGAAGTTTAGTTCCACTCACCTGTAGCCACTGCTTGACTCACTCTGGGCTAACTCTAACTCGGAAGCAGCTACTACAGCTAAACACCTCGGTTCCTCGGGTACAATCCTACAATGGAGGATGCAAAGGAGGCACCAAACATACTCTATGCAACTGATAAACAACTCCCCAAAACCCCTCTAGAACACCTCAAAACATGCATGCAAAACAAGCAAAGGAAGGTTGGACAGGGCACCTTCGGCAGCACCTTCGACGGCCGAATGTTTCCTCCAGAGACGAAAGTCGAGCATGTTCGGCGGCCGAATCCTCCTTCGGCTGCCGAACCTGAGTTCATCCAGAACTCAGCTTCGTGCATAAACACACCTCCCACACCTTCCAATCCTTCCCAACATGCATCCAACCTCTCTAACTCATCCATATCTCAAAACAACAAGCACATAGGAGCTTAAGACAACTTAAACTCCAACAAACAAGCTCAGCAAGCAAACATAAAGCATAAAGGGTCCATAAACCCTAATATGCACAACTCATGCAAACTCAAGCATGAACTCCCCTTCCCTTCATAAAAACTTATAGAAAACAGTATAAAAACTGATGCGAAACCCCGGCCTATTAGAGACTGAAACGACACATACCCTAGTAAAAAGAACTTAATTCAGAAAATAATTCCCCAATCTAAAGCACCCTTAATTAACATGCAATTAAGAACACTTATAATGGATTGATTTCAAGAGCAGCAAGAATAAGAAACATACAAGTTAGTATCAAACCTTATTCGTGATGCAATGTCAAGAACCAAGATCTCTCTTAAGCTCTCAAAGAAGAATCGCATAAAGCAATTGTATTGAATAATTGATAATCTGTGTCTACAATAGAAAAATGGATGCTTTATATAGCCTAAATTAAGACCCATGATCTTTGCCACTACCCACAACTATGCATGGACCCATGATCTATGCCACTATCCACTACTAGGTAACCACCCACTACTGTTTAACTACCCACTACCAAATAACTACCCACTACTGATTAACTACCAACTACTAAATGACTACCCACTATAAATACAGAATTTGAATTGTCAATAAGGACACATTTGGCCTAATTGACTTGGAATGGCCAGATTGTTCTTCAACTTCAAAATGAACTTGCAAAGCTTCAACATATTCCTTCATGAATCCTTGAAGTGCTTCCTTCAACCTCTTGGATCTCAGCCTTGTAATTGGTCCTTGAGGCAATGCTAGCTCATCATTTTTGGTGTTGTTGGTCGTGCTTACATCATCCCCTCCCTCTTGAAAAGGATTCGTCCTCGAATCTGTACCAAAATCAAAAGGAGACAAATCAGAAACATTAAAGGTAGCACTTACACCAAACTCACCTGGCAGATCAATTATGTATGCATTGTCATTGATCCGTTTCAGCACTTGATATGGTCCATCCCCTCGTGCATCGAGTTTTGATTTCCTTTGAGTTGGAAACCTTTCCTTTCGCATATGGATCCAAACCCAATCACCTGGTTTGAATACAACTTTCTTGCGACCCTTATTGGCCTGTTTCTCATATATGCTGTTACGCTTCTCAATATGCTCACGCGCTTTCACGTGTATTGATTTAACCATTTCAGCCTTCGCTTTTCCATCTATATTAGACAACTCGTTCAAAGGTAAAGGCATTAAATCTAGTACAGTTAATGGATTAAAACCATACACAACCTCAAAAGGTGAATAACCAGTAGAAGAATGGACTGCTCGATTATAAGCAAATTCAACATATGGCAAACATTCTTCCCAAGTTTTCAAGTTCCTACCCACAATAGCACGAAGCATAGTTCCTAAAGTCCTATTAACAACTTCAGTTTGGCCATCTGTTTGTGGATGACAAGTAGTAGAAAATAAAAGTTTAGTACCCAATTTCCCCCACAAAACACGCCAGAAATGACTAAGGAACTTAGAATCTCTATCAGAAACAATAGTCTTAGGTATACCATGCAAACGGACTACTTCCCTGAAAAACAAATCAGCTATGTTCGTTGCATCATCAGTTTTATGACATGGAATAAAATGTGCCATCTTGCTAAAGCGATCTACAACAACAAACACTGAATCTCTACCTCTTTTTGTCCTAGGTAAACCTATCACAAAATCCATAGATATATCAGTCCAAGGTTCAGTAGGTATAGGCAAAGGAGTATACAACCCATGTGGCAAGGACTTAGATTTAGCCTGTTTACATGCAAAGCATTGAGCACAAATTTTCTCTACATATTTTCGCATGTTAGGCCAATAAAAGTGTTCATTCAACATGTCTAAAGTCTTTTGCACACCAAAATGTCCCATTAATCCTCCTGAATGTGATTCTCTAACAAGCAACTCACGCACTGAACAATTAGGTATGCATATTTGTTTCCCCCTAAAAAGAAACCCATCATGCAAATAAAACGTTTTAAATGCCCCATGTTCACAAGCCTTAAATACATCAGAAAAATCAGTATCATTCTCATACATATCTTTCAAATGCTCAAATCCTAACAACTTAGAACTAAGCATGGAAGTCAATGCATAACGTCTAGATAATGCATCGGCAATCACATTCTCTTTACCTTGCTTGTATTTAATCACATAAGGAAAGATTTCGAGATATTCAACCCACTTACCATGCCGCTTGTTCAACTTCCCTTGTCCCTTCAAGTGTTTGAGAGACTGATGGTCGGTATGAATCACAAACTCATTAGGCAGCAAGTAGTGTTCCCAAACTTCAAGAGCCCTAATCAGTGCATAGAACTCTTTGTCATAGGTGGAATAGTTCAATTGTGCGCCACCTAACTTCTCACTAGAATATGCTATGGGTCGGCCTTCCTGCATAAGAACAGCACCAATACCAATCCCAGAAGCATCACATTCAATTTCAAAGGTTTTAGAAAAATCAGGTAACCTTAAAACAGGAGCGGTAGTAAGTTTTTCCTTCAATGTGTTAAATGCAAGTTCCTGTTCTTTACCCCACTTAAACCCAACAGCCTTTTTAATAATCTCATTTAGAGGTGCAGCAATAGTGCTGAAATCTCTAACAAACCTCCTATAGAAGCTTGCCAATCCATGAAAGGATCTCACCTCATTAGCATTCTTAGGTGTAGGCCATTCTTGGATAGCCTTAACCTTTTCAGTATCTACCTCAACTCCACGTGAACTAATAATAAATCCTAGGAATATGACACTATCAGTACAAAATGTGCATTTCTTAAGATTAGCATACAGTTCATGTTCACGCAACTTCTGTAAAACAAGTTCAACATGCCTAATGTGGTCATCCATGTTTCGGCTATAAATCAATATATCATCAAAATACACAACCACAAACTTACCTAGGTAATCACGCAAAACATGGTTCATCAATCTCATAAATGTGCTAGGTGCATTAGTTAAGCCAAAAGGCATGACTAACCATTCATATAAACCATATTTTGTCTTAAAGGCAGTTTTCCACTCATCACCTAACTTCATCCTAATTTGATGATAACCGCTTTTCAAATCAATTTTTGTAAAGAAAACAGCACCACATAATTCTTCAAGCATATCATCTAATCTAGGAATAGGATGGCGATACTTTACAGTGATTTTGTTGATCGCACGACAATCAACACACATGCGCATTGTTCCATCTTTCTTTGGAACCAACAAAACAGGTACTGCGCATGGACTAAGGCTCTCCCTGATATGTCCCTTAGCTAGCAACTCATCAACTTGCTTTTGCAATTCCTTCGTCTCCTCAGGATTGCTACGGTAAGCTGGACGGTTTGGAATCTGAGCTCCAGGAACAAAATCGATTTGATGTTCTATTCCCCTAATGGGTGGCAACCCAGATGGCACCTCCTCAGGAAATACATCCGCAAACTCCTGCAATAACTTAGAAAAAGAACTAGGCAATTCAACAGTAGGATTAGTCTCAATCATAAAATTGGAACTAAAACGCAATATAATCAAAGCTCTCTTCCCTAAGTATGCTTTCTTCAGCTCTCTCTCTTTACAATAAAAGGAAGACTTGCTGAATTCTTCACTCTTCTCACTCAGCTCTCCTTTTACCTCCACACTCACTAACGTTTTCTCTCCTGCACATCTCTCATTTTTATCCTTTCCCGTGCAGTCACTCTCCTTTGGGCCATTCGAAACTTTCATTTTACTACTGGCCCCTTTTCCCTCATTCTTTTTACTTGTCTCACCTCCCTTACCCAATTTAGCAGATTGTTGTAATTTCACTTGATCTGCATATACATCTTTAGGAGATAATGGTACAAGTATATGTTTTACACCGAGGAACGTAAAAGAAAACCTATTACTATACCCATCATGAATGACACGCCTATCAAATTGCCATGGTCTACCTAACAAAATGTGTCCAGCCTGCATGGGTACAATATCACAAGTAACCTCATCTACATATTTGCCAATAGAAAATGACACTTTACATTGCTTGGTTACCTTTGCCTCGCCGCTATCATTCAACCACTGAAGTCTGTAAGGATTAGGGTGTTTAATAGTTTCTAGTCCTAATTTATCAACTAAAATAGTACTAGCACAATTAACTTGACTACCCGAATCTATTATCATGCTACAGACTTTACCACCAACCAAACAACGAGTGTGAAAGATGTTTTCACGCTGTTCAAGTCCCTCTTCTTTAATAGAAACATTTAAAGTACGCAATATCACTAAGGACTCTCCTTGAACAGGATACTCTTCTATCTCTACATCAGAACAATCTTCTAAAGGTGGTACTTCATCAGAATCAGAATCACTTTCGGAGACTATCTCATCTCCCCTCACTACCATAGCATGTTTATTAGCACACTCATTGGCATAATGCCCACGCCCTTTACATTTAAAGCACTGAATATCTCTAGTTCTATTTGATTTAGGGGCTGATTCATTTTTACCATGAGAGTTGGGTGTTTCTTTGGAAGGTAACATGCCTTTTTGAGTTGAAGACTTTTCAAACCTTTTAGGATCAGGCTTGGTGTTCCATTTGGAACCCCATTTGCTGTTGGAGTTTTGAGCAGCCCTGTTGCTCCCCCATCTATTTCGGCCTCTTTGTCTTTCCACCTTAATTGCAATGTTCACCAAGTCTTCCAAATCAACATATGGTTGCAAATCAACCACATCAGCAATCTCCTTGTTTAGACCACCAAAGAAACGAGCCATAGTCTGGTCTTCCTCCTCCACTATGTTTGCTTTGATCAGGAGCAACTCCATCTCCTTATGATACTCATCAACAGACTTTGATCCCTGAGTTAATCTTTGCAATTGATGATGGAGAACTCTATGGTAATAAGTAGGCACATATTTCTTCCTCATGATTCGCTTCATCTCATCCCAACTAGCAATGGGTAACTCTCCATTCCTTCTCCTAGATTTCACAAGCTCATCCCACCATATTAGTGCATAATCTAAAAATTCAAGGGCAGCAAGTTTTACCTTTTTATCATCGGAATAGTTTTGACAGTTAAAAACCATCTCCACTTTACGCTCCCACTCTAAATAGGCATCAACATCAGCCTTACCATTGAAGCTTGGAATCTTCATCTTTATGGAGTTCATACTGTTATCTACATATGGTACACGATCATTGAACCTTCTGACTCGGACAGGGGCTGATTGTGCCTCATTTTCCTCATCATAGGATGGATCGTGTGTATCATCATCCCTCTGAATGGACTTGCCCTTTGAAGATCTAAGGTTGTCCTCAAGGTTATCCATTCTCGAATTTAGCTTCTGAAAGCTATCCATGAAAGCTTTATATATATCTTTAAGATCAAATGTAGGGTCAGAAGTGTCACCAGTATTATGCCCAGACATTATAGAAAAAAAATTCACAATTCTCTCAACTCACGTGTTTAATTTTCAAGCACTCACTTGGTATCTCAAAAGTGCACTTCAGAATAAGGACTCAATAAGCCAAGCTTGTATGATTCAAATAATAAGGAAAGCAAGGAAAGACCTAAGAAGAAAAGATAGGAAACAACACTAGATGCAAACTGACCAAAATGAACAAATAGATTGATTTAGCACACAAAAGTTAAATTTCGTGTACTAAGTGTAATTAGATGTTCAACAATGTGCAATTTGTCAAACTAAATGTAAGGAACCAACAGACAGGAAGACACCAAATTGACAAACTAAGAATCAAAAATTGACAAGACGGATGTGCTTAACACGAAGTTTTCCCTAAGCATGCAATCCTAGGTTAACTGATATTAATATTGACTCAACAAAATTAATTCAAAGC